>NC_092501.1:127212378-127517356 GCF_047511675.1 Marmota flaviventris | reverse complement strand
CTTCCAACACTTAGTATTTCTAAATAATCCTTAGTACTGTCAGATTTTTTTTTGTTTAATTAATAAGCCTTTATTCAACAGGAAGATAACAAATTCCAAATTCCTGGCTCCAGAAGTCTTTTTGAAATAAATGTGGATTTGGTATAAATTTTGAGCCCATGGAAAATTTGGGCTCCATCTTTTTTTCTTCTTTATAACCACATCCAGGCCTGGGATGAATAAGGAGAAGAGTAAGTTTATTTTCCTCCTCCTCAATAATCTTCACTGAGAGCTTTGTGTACCTTATGAATTTTCATCACTGAAAGGTGCTGTGGTGCAGTTCTATGATTAAGATTGATAGTTGGAAATCTTTCCAGCTGTCTTGAATGTCTCTGAGGTTAATCTGTGGTTCATCAGATGCAGTTAAAATGGATAGTCTCCAACTAGAGCTTCATTACTTCTCATCAGACTTCTAGGGATCTTCCATGAAGGGACTATCAAGAACCAGGTTAGAAATCTCTTTACTTCAATCTAGGATGAGCCTCACTCTTCACCCTCTACCAGTGTATTTATTTCTGACCTGCAAATATGAGCCTGGATTTAGTCCTCCTATAGTTTCAGTGATTTGAACAAGGATACATGGCCATGCATTCAGGGAAATCCTACCCACTGAAGAGCTCCTTCTTTAGCAGGTTTGTCTGAAATTTCAAGTTAATTAAGAATTGAATTCCTTGGGAAAATTCTGAAGCAGGAATGAATATTCGTATCTCTTGGGAGAGCCTACAGATTTAATGATTTGGAATTTGTACATAAAACCATGCTTAATGCCATCAAGAGTAAGTGAGACGGGGGTATGGAGTCAGGGTATAAATTCATTTAAACATTAAACATGTTGAAAAGAAGCAGAGTTCTGAGGAAGATGAGCTAAAGGAGTTGTGTAGCATTATTTAAACTGTGTTTGGTCATGCTCCTGCTCAAATCTTAAAGCTTTTATCATTTCAATCTGTTATGGACTGAATGAGTGTTCCCCAGTAAAATTCATGTGTTGAAACCCTAACCCTCCAGGTCAAAATAGATGTCTATCTTGCCAAAAGTCAATGCATACTTTCCATGGACAGGGCACCATGTGATTTCCAGATCTTCTGCCATAAAGTTTTCTGGCAATAGCCGAATGCTGCATTGGTTGCTAGAAGGCAAACATATGTAATGGATTATGTGTTTCTGCTTGTGTCCTCATTTCTGACCAGTCTCATATTCATTGACAGCAAACCACTGCTAAACAGGCAAATAAGACTCTTGATCATTTCAATCCTTTATATGCATTGGGCTTCTCAACAAACTGTATCCAATTTCAACAACAAAAAAGATCTTATCAAGAAAATATACATATTTACTAAAGATAACTCTGAGACAGAAGATTTTCTGTGGTAACAGGAAGCAGAGCATGTGTTCACGCAAGAATCGATATATTCTACCCACATGAGAGCCCTCAAGATGTAATTTTCTCAGACGTCTATGGAAGCAGATATTCACTTGATTGAGATTCTGTGCCTATTTTATGCATAAACGTTTTTCACATCTACTTATATCTTAACATGTTTATATGAGCACTAGCATCTTGTATATCTTGAAACCTAAGTCCCAGAGGGATCTGCCATGGTGATCTCACATGGTGGGTCACCAGGATCCATTGATGCAGTAAACCAGTCCATGTTTGCACACTACTGGTGAATGGAGCAGAGGGACTGTTTTAATCTGAATTTGAATCAGTCATGCTGATGGGGATGAAGGGTGTTTTCTCTCTTTAATCCTTGATTTCAATCTACTAGTTGTGATTTATTGCAGTGTTTTCAAAATTATGGCTAAACTCGACTTTTCAGAAGTTTTGATGGTTTTATAAGAGTTTACATATATTATTTTAAAATTATATTTGAAAATGTTGAGCCACACAGATATGACATATTTTTAACATGAGAAACTCTAACTTGTCAATAATACAAAGTATTAGTAGATTCTGTGCATGTTCATACTTAAGTCTTAGAATAAATGTTTATATAAATAAGTCTTAGGGAAATAAATGTATATTGTTGAAGCTGCCCAGTTATGACAGCTCATGACAGTAGCACCAAAACAATACATATATGTGAAATTTCTGTGAAAATATCAGATTAGGGAAATTTTAGTGCTTTGTGTAAATTCATGTCTATATCTGTTTACATATTAGTATACATGGAAGCCCATGTTTATATTGCACAGACACCAATAAATTAAATGCTAAGAAATGCTTACATACATCTTCTCAGTGTAGGCCCTGGCTTCTGAATAATCATCAATTGTGAAATAACAGGTGAATATATAGTAGGTTACATCTAGTAAATATTATAGATATATACTATACTATAGATACTTATAGTGCTTTTTGTTTGACTTTTACCTTCACCATGTTCAACTCAATTACATGATTTATATAACTCTTAAATTTTAAATTTAGAATAAAAAGTATTGAATATTTTGAAGTTCCAAGGTAAGCTATTACGTTTTCCACACTTGTGATACTTTTCTGTTTGAATTGCATTTTTCTTATTCCTGTGACCAAAGTGTATAGATATGTATGGAATGTGGATACTACTATGAGAGTATTGGTCACATCTTGATTTCAAAGTTCTGTGTTTGTCAGGGTGTGTCACTATTCTCATTGATCAATGCTTAAAAATGTAAAGTTTGCAAATTTTAAACTTATAACCTTATACAAATTAAATTAACTCTTTTAGTTTACATATTGGCACTTGGAGTAAGACTTCATTTGAAATAGGAATTGTGCTAGTACAAATCTGGAAATTGCTGATTCATGAGGTTACTGGTTTGTACAAATCCATTTTTTAGTCTTGGTGGAATTACACATAGAATTCATATGTTGAAACTTCTAATTGACAACTTTCTTCAGTTCCTACAGTAAAATACTGGGGATCAGAATGATATCCAGCTTGCAGTCATGTAGAACCAAGATAAATGCATACATATAACGGTGCCAGAGAAATACTGATGATGGAGATGAGGCAGAAATTTAGTAGACACTGTTTTCAAATTTACTATCAAAACACAATGTGCTGGGATGTGAGTGACATCTGTAATAGGAGACACAGACAAAACGGAGAAGCTAATAATCTGAAAATGTTTACTCTATGAATCTTGATGATATTTTTTTCAGATTTATTTCCCAGTGGTGTTCCTTAGAAGGACATAAAGCTAATTTCATTCTCGTAACATACCAGCAGATGGGTTGGATATATTAGGCTGCAATTAAACAGTTGCTCCATATAATTCACAAATGCCTGATCATAAAGAATATATTTGATATGGGGTCTGTTTCTGCCAGTCCATGTATCGAATACTTGTCCCTTATATTTTCCAGTGCATGTTCCTAGAAGGAAGTCTTGTGTCATTATCATTGAGATGTCTGGGTCAAAAAGTACAAAAGGCATACACAAAAATCACACCAAAATAGTAAAACAGGACACAGTGTCCCGTCGGAGTCCTGTATGGTTCCCTTCTGAGTCACTAGCAGACTGCTAGGTCCTTGCAGTCTGATATTCCTCAGTAGTAGGCTTGCATCTGATAAAGATCTGCAGATTCTGTTCAGTGACATATGCTCACTTAGAAGTCACTCAGCCAGAGTGCATAGCTCACTATTGGAGGAACAAGTGAGTCACTGAGGCTCATTTCAGTTGAGGGCACATTGTAACACTTAAATGTTTATACCAAGGGTGGTCACTGTAATTCCCTGCAAAACCTCCCTCTTAACCCCCCAAAATCTTGATGTTTTCATGGCCACAGACTGTAGGTTCTAGCTCAGGGAAAAGACGGCTGAATCAATAAGTTAAACATTACAGTATGTAAGAGAGGAGATGAGGAAAGTGAGATCAATGGTATCAGCAAACAATTCAACATCTTGTGAGAATGGCCCAGTTGTTCCATTTTCATCCCATCTCTAACTGGCTTTGTGATTTTTGGACAGTTGCTTAGCCTTAGTTTTTTGATATTCAACAAGGGAATGTATTAATGAATATTAGATATCTCAAAAATCATTGGGGCTAGAGAAATAGACCCTAGGTTAAGTTTTCAAAAAGTCATACTGAACACTGCACTGCAGGAGTGACCTCATGAGGACCCTGTGGCTGCTATCTCTGACTGCCTGTGAGAACCCAGTTTCCAGGAACTTGATCTTCCTGCAACTGTCATTAGCACTTCCAAAAGCTGGACTCTGCTACTGTCACCCAGGCCAGCAGTACAGATGTCCTGAAAAGCCTTCATATTATTCATTTCCAAATTGAAATGTCATGCAGTTACAGCTAATTACAAGGCAGAAACAATACATGGAAAATTATGGAAATGTAAGAATGTGCATGACATGTCGGGCAGCTACATATGACAGATGTCCATGAGCTGCCTGACAAAACTGATGAGAATATTTAGTAAGGTCACTTTGCAAAGCATTCTCCAAAATGCCTGGCACACTCAGGCAACTAATGTGTCATTTTTTCCCCCTCTCATCTCTTGTGAAAACTTAAAAAAAAAATCCCACTGTGCTGAGGTTTAAGAATTCTGTCAAGGATTTTTCCTGTTTTGTAACTGATAATGTGACTCTGAATCTTTGCTTTAAAATGAAAGGAAAAAAATAAAACAAAACATGGCTGCATCTCTTTAAGCTCTTCTGAGATACTTATTTTCACTAAAGAGAGCATCAGCTCAAAAGATTGGACATAGCCGGACAGTGGACTGCATTGGTCTTCCTGGCTGTAGAGAGGCGATCTGCCCTGAATAGAAAGGGGAGAAAGGCTTCTCTGACCCCTCATTCCCAGTGTTTCTGGGAGTGAGGCCAAATGTGAAAGTGAGTGCAACCCAGCCATGTCCTTCCACAAAGTACTGGTTCATGGACATCTCAGTGTTGATCCTTGTGAAAAGTGAACTAGCTCCTATGCATCCTTAGGTATGTCCCCTTAGATATGTCACTTCCCCAGCACTCAGGAAATGGGTGTGGGAGTTAGGGAAGTGAGAACCTGATGTCTCATTATATGTTCCTCCTTCAGGGGTAAGACCCAGGAGGTGCACTCGCTAACCTGGGGTGCAGCCTTGGGAATCAGGACTTAGGTAGGATATTTTAGGGTATTTGCCAAGGGTCAACACAGGCAAGTGATCTTGGTTATGAAGTTAGGAACAGGAGGCCATGCCTAGAAGAGAAGGATCAAATGGATGCAAAAGAGGAATCTAAAGTAAGCTTCGGTGGGATAAAGGAGAGACTGTAAGACAAGTACTTCAAATAGCAATACTGAAGACCAAATGTATTCTGTCTTGTGCTGTATAGGTAGACAGGGCAGCTTATACAAATAATTTTCTATTTCTATAGTGGTCTGCACTTCATGAAATAATTTCACATATTGTCTATTTTAATAATGAATTCATAATGTGAATGGTGTTTTTCCAGTTTTACAGACATCAAAAGGATGGTAAATAGATTTGACCTAATCATAAGGCTACTCACAACTCAGAGCTTAAGTCAGATGCTCTTTCACTACTTATCCTCTTCTTATCATGGCTCAGAGTTTTGTGAAATATTTAAGTAAATATTATAGACAGAAATACAAGAAGACAAAGGAATTTGAGGAGCTTGACCCCATTTTTGACATATGGGCTTACAGGAGAAGGTTTTAAATTTAATTTCCTGGCTATTTTCTCTAACTTTCTAATTGCAAACTTCAGAATGACCTGTAGTGTAACTAAGTGAGGTTTGGGATGTCCTGTCTTGGATTTGGTTGAGTTTTTTCAATTCTATACCATCTTCAGGTGCTTGCTAATTGTGAGAAAGGTTTGAGTTCTTGCACATTCAGCATAAACAAGTTTGTTCATCCCAGGCAAACCAGCTGTCGAACTGAAAGCAAATGATGATAAGCCTTGAGAGAAAATGTTCAGCCGTGGTTGTCTTAAAGTCACACAGAAAATTAGAAATTAACTCGTAGAGGTCTGTGATGGTCTTGGTGCTATTTCATAGTGGTACTTGATATGCCTTACACAAGACATGCTCTCCGATGAGCAAAACTACATTCTTCTCACTGAATGTCTCATTCTTCCTTGAATCCAAAAACTTAATGTTCCCCATGACAGCAACTCCTGCTTCCAACAGTTGCATACAAATTGTTCTTTAGAGCATTCACTATTATTCCATTGGCATTATTGATCAATGCTCCCAAAGTATAAAAAAAAAATTAACAATGGACACAATATGGCCCATCCAGTTCTAAATTAATTCTGACTTGAAATGTTACATTCTTCACTAGATCTATTTCATTTGAATGATCTGTTCTTATTGATCTGAAATTTATAGATTTATATAAATGAATTATCCATCATCTGAGGTGAGTATCAGAATTTTTTTGGAGATTTTTTCCCCCCAAAATATGCCTGTTGAGTCTCCCTGACAAACTGACAAATCAGACTATCAAGGATTAAAGCTGAGCATATGTGTTTTGGAGCATCATCTCAAATGACTCAGGTACAAAACTCAGATTAATAATGATTCCCCTAAACTTTCTACATTTATTTAAAGCCTAAATATAGAACAAGCAAAACTTATGGGTTGTTATTAATATGCATTTATCCACTGTCCCTTTTAACTTTCTCCCAACCAAAGTGAAAGATTTATCAGTTTCCACTGACACTTTTCTTTACTCTTAGGTGATCTATGGTTATTTTAAGGAAGAAACACAGCTTCAATTAATAACTAGTATGAATGTCCAGACATAACTTAGTGTTAGGCCTCTTTCCTTCACTAGTCTGGACCGTCTTCTAGTTGTGAGCCTTTAGGTAGGGAAAGTACCTACCTAAATCACCTCCAGTACTACTATCATCTCTCAATCTGTTTACCCTGTGTGCTTGCTTTTGTTTTGGTCTTCTCCAAGGTCTAAACCCAAGAAGGGAGTAGAGATGAATAAACAAGGCAGCTCTTACCTGGCAGGACGATTCTGCTTATGACAGCTGGGACTTGTTGATGACTGAGTCTTACCCTTTGTCAATGTGAGATTTTCATATTTTCTGCAGCCCCAGGACCAGAGCAGATATTTCTCTACTCTGGGTAGTCACTGATGCCCTACTCTTAACCTTGCACATTCAGCATAAACTAATGGCCTCTTTTTGCTAAGAATTTCTCTATCACTATGTGGGTTTTTGAGTAGAGCTCAAGACATGGGACTCCCACAGCACCTACAACTGACCAAGAAAAACCCCACAGGTCAATTGTTCAGTGGGTTTCAGGCACCAAAGACTCTTCTGGCTCTGCCTTCCAGGCTGCCCCAGTTTCTAGATTTTCCTGGACAGAGCAGTGTGGAAGCTGTCTGGGAGGTCCATCAGAGCCCTCCTCTTTAGGTTTAGAAGGAAGCACTACCACCTCAGAAAGCACAGTGAGACTCACAACTTGACAACAGCTGTCTCCAAGGAAATCTTTTCACCAAACTCCTGTCCATCCTCTTTGAAGGCTCACTATACCTGATCAGGCCGAGGAACTGAAAGCCATGGAGAAGGTTCTGTAGGCATGTGGAGTGAGGGAATAAATCCCATTCACTTGTGTCCTGATACCTGACAGGCATATCAGTGAAAGCTGATGCAAAATCCCATTCAATCCTTTTGTACAGATAATAGCAAGAATTGTATGAGTTCACACAGGCCATGAAACCATCAGGTGGGTGATGTTAAAGGGTTGGATTTCCCCCTTCAAAGGAGGAGGGTGGGTGGCAAAAACTCAACACAATAAGGTAGTTTCATTTTTTTTTTGTTTATGAAATTTCCAGATAAATTCAGTATATCATCCTTTATCCCATGGTGGCTGAGGGTGAATATGCTGCTTTTTCATTTACTGCTTCCTTAAAATAACAGTAAACTGGTATTTTTAGGTAGCTCTAGGCCAAGGATGGAGCCAATCTAAAGTACTTAAATGTGTAGTATATCATTCTCAGTTTGGGAGGTCTGTAAATGAAAGCTTCCTGAAATCCATTCATCTTCTGAAGTTATACATGATCTTGCTCTATGGCTTCAATCTTGGCAGTGACTTCAAAACATAATAATTGAAGATCAGAGCATCTTATCTTAAATAATTACATGTTTAATATAAGAGTCCAGTTCAGGTCAAACCCAAACCATTTGTTTCTTTATATGAATACATGAATCTGTGACTTCCTTCTAGGCATCCTGACTCTACTGCAAATATTTGCATGCATAAAAACCCATTCACTCCCCTATGAATAGGCAACAATTGTCAGCAGAGTCTGTCTAAATTCACAGACAGATGCACATTTTTCCTCCCTTAAAATCTCTCCAGAGGCGGTAAAACTCTGGCTCAAACTACACAATATACATTATTTAGCAAAATATTAACTTCCTAGTCTAATCCATGAACATTAGATTAATGTTGTGTTCCCCTTCAGGGATTGTTTGTTATTGGGCACCTTTTATAACTTTTTTTTTTTTTTAATTACAAGGCTCGCAGATTATTTTGCTAGGTGAAATGGACAGTCAGCCTTAAATGTTAATTAAAGTTTGGTTTTGGATACAGAAAATAGCTGGCAGTTTTAAATTGGCAGATTTTTTTGTTTAGGCCTCTTGAAGAAAAAGCATAATTCTTTACTGCAAAACTGATGAGAAGTGTTGGTATTTTCCTGTCCCATTTTGACCTCCCAACATTTTTCTGGACACTTGGCATCAAGGCCTAGGGTCAAGTTGTAAACCTCTTTAAACAACAAAAACAATTCCTGTCTTTTAAAGCAGAAGAACTATAGGACTACTTGTAGAAAAATCACTCCAATAGCCACTGGATGGAAGAATTGGGGTGTTATGTTTTACATATTAGGTGTTCCCCAAAAGCTGATGTTTGAGACAATGCAAGGTTTAGAGGTGAAATTATTGGGATATGTGAACCCTAATTCAAGTTAATATGTTGGTGGGTCATTGGAGGGTATGGCTTATGGGTATATATTTTGTCCCTGGAGAAAGGAGTCTCTCTCTCTATCTCTCTGCTTCCTGGTGCCATGTTCTCAGCTGCTTTCCTCTGCCCCACACCTCTGCCATGATGTTCTTGCCTCATGTTAGGCCCCAAGGAATGGAGCTGACTGTCTATGGACTGAGACCTCTGAAACCTTGAGCCTCAAATAAAGTTTTCATCCTGTAATTGTTCTTGTAAGGTTTTTTTGTTCATAGCAGTGAAAAAGCTGATTAAAACCTTGAGCATCATTGGAAAATTTCTATTAAGAGGTTTCCATTCACACAAGAAAATATCTGCGTATAATTTACAGATTAAACTGAAATTAAAGTGACATGACTAAAACGACAGGGATTGTGAGAAATTCAACATGTCCATCTCTTTTGTTATGTGAAATCCAGACCCAGGTAGTCCCGTTTTGGAAGATAGCTTATCTAAATTAAGATTCTTTTTGAAACCATAGAAAGACTCTAGTACTCTTCAGGTTGTGCAAAATTGGGTTTTACCTGTGGGCTTACTTTTTTCAGAAGAGGCAACTCACTGAAAAAATCATATATGGTGTAATTACAGGATTATTTCATGACTAAACTAATGGGATCCTAAATTATGTAGAAGAAAAGCTTTGCTCCTCCAATGTACTTTGGAAGCTTAGATGCAAGCTCATTCTGGGATGAAGAGATGTTGACTGTACATTCTCCAGAAAACATTTAAAAGCATAGAAACTTAAAGGCAAATAAAAACTTTTCTACTGAGGGATGTGAATATATAATAAATTAAGCTAGCAGTAGTGTTTTTTTTCTCCCTCAATTTCTCTATAGAATTTGTCCAGTAGAATTTTCAACTGATCTTAAATGGAAAAAATAATAGATTGCTTATGCATTTAAATAACCCTGCTTTATTTCTTTTATTCAACTTGAAGAGTATTTAAGCAATTTTTTTTCTACAACAGAACTGCTTACTGCTATAATGTAGAAACCTTGGGAAAGCTGACATAGAAAACAGTCCTTACACAATTCTGGCTCTGGGCTTTGCTCCTGTTATTCTGCTTTAGGGCAGAAAACATTCTGAGATTGATCTGAAATGATTTAATTTGGCACCATCAGATGCTCTTATGATGCAGGGAATCAATTATTTTTGTTTTCAATCACAATGTCAAAATATATTTAGGCCTCTTATATGGTATAGCTAATGTACTTACACTGTACTTTTAGTTAATGTCTGAGAAAAAAGGTTTGAATATATGGTAAAGCTGCATTTAAAATGTAGTCTAATCTAACTTTAATGATTCACCATATTAAATAGTTGCTTTAGTGAATTTTGTTACTAATTAATATTTACTTTCTCATAAATCAGTAATACAGAATACAGGTACACAGCAACCCAGTTTTGTTTTTTAATATGGCAGTTTTTTCTTTCTTCACTAACCCACCCACACATGTAAAAGTTTATTGCAGCTGAGTATTACCATTATATAATACTGTCACATTAAAAATGCCCACATTTATTCCTACTCCAAACATTTTAAAATGTACATGTAATCAAGTTATATTGAGTCACCCTTATCTTCTTTTAAAAATCATTTTAAGTTAGTGGGGTAGTTAGCATATCAGAGTTTCATAAGCTTACTCTTAAGGTCAATGCAGTCAACTTTTAACCTTATTTTACTTCAATTTAGTAATGTTTAATCTCTTTTCACTTTGCAAAAGTTATGTTTATACAGAAAAAAAAATAAAAACTTCCAAAGGCACTTTTCTTGAAGATTGAGAGTCACATCCACAACTGCTTCCTCAGCTAATGCTACTAGCTCATGCTCTTCAAAAAAGAAAGTGCTTCTAACCCTTGCATCTTGCTCGGTTAGCAGACTCAGTTTTTTTTTTTTTTTTGTCTATTCCACTTTTGTTTGTTCCTCATATTTACTTTGCTATGCAATTGGTAATTGAACTTTCTTTTCTCGATTGAGACAGCAGTAAGTCAGTGTGTTATACTTTGGATACATTACAGACAGCATTGCTAGCAGCCATTTTAAGAACAAAATTGAGTGATTTCTTGTTAAGGTGCATAAGGCTACATGTTGATTCAGGGGTGCTCTCGTGAACTGTGTTTTTTATGAGAAAGGCACTTTCTTTATAGCCCCTAGTGCAAGTACATTTTGTTTGTCCAGTTGTTTGGTTTTATTTTCATTTGTATCAGAAAGCCGTTCAGCAAACCTCTTTTACTTTCTGAAGGCTCAGGTCAAAGAAGAAGCTTTTCTTAAGTAGAGAATTGACTATTTGTGTTGATCTACAAGTAGAATTCGCTAATTGTCATCTCTGGTATTAAAGATCTAACTTGACTTCTGATTGGATATTAGCCACCTTAACCAGGGGAAACTCAGCCACTGTTTGCCTGCATCCTAACTCCATGCAATCCCGCCTTAGGCAGTTTGCTTTCCTTTTTCTCTTAATTCTTACTGATTTTTCCCCCCTAGTGGGAACTATGTCAGAGTTTTCTGATCTGAGATCAATGCAGCTTTAATTTTGACATCTTATTGTTGCTCATGCTTCAGGATGTTTCATTTGATGCTTCCTGCCCCTAAATACCCACCTGACTTATCACTTTAGTTCTTTTTCTTAGTCCTTAGTTCCTGAGCACTGCAAGTTTAGTCTCACCTCCTTCCTGCTTCCCACAGGAAAGTAAGTTCTCAGAGTTAACTGAGCTGTGCCAACCCTTCTTCTTGCGCTCTTTTGTACATTCTGCTAATGAAATCCTAGCAAGGAGCATGTTGGGATAAAAATTGGCTTCATTTGAAAAGTAAAGCTAATTGTCTTACTGATGCTTAGACAGGGACTGCAAAGGAAAACCAAGAATGCAGAGCTATATGCCCACAGATGGGAGAGGTAAAACTGGATTATATTTCATGCCACATACTGAGGTGGGGATGTCTAGGAGAGGAGTGGGATTGGAGAGAGAAATAGGGGTTTATTTTGAATGTGTTATGCCATTTAGATTTCTAAGGGAAATGAGCTATTAAGTGCAGAGTAAGATATACTTGTGGAAGCTGTAAATTCATAAGTGAGAGTAAATGCTTAAATTCATGGACCTGGATAAGGTGAATGATAGACCAGAGAAGAAAGAAAATGGACATGGATGGAATTTCACATTTTTGCAGCTTAGTGCTGAGGGCCGCAGTAGTCACAGCAGCAAAGGCATAGGGAGGCTACAATTCCAGCCTGTTGGGGCATCTATTGTGAACCAGGGATAGCAAAGGAAAGCAAGATGAAATTGACCCAGAGGTGGAGCTTTCTCTAAAGTAACTGGTAACTGTGTGAAGACTGAGCTAACTTACATCTAGTATATGAAGCACTGTCCTTAATTGTGGGAATGAATGGAACTCTAGTTCTGACTGTCAGCCAATATAATGCTAAAAAGAAGGTGCTAATAATTTATAACATGGTGTTGCAAGTCCATAACTCCCCTGAATGCACTTAGTACCATCTTTTTTTGCATTGTTCATTGAAAATGTATTGTTCTGTTGTTTGTGATTTAATTGGCTATAAAGCTTGAATTTATCCACATAGCCTGTGGGATATAAAACTTGTGTCCAGGTTTCTCTGAGATCAAGATATTTTTAAAGAGTTGTGGTTAATCCAAATATAAACTACAGTTCATGCTATTGGGATTCGATCCTGGGAATTCCATCTCTTTGATGTTTCCCTGCCCTTCCTCTTTTCTGTTGTACCATATTTTTGCTTTTATCAAACCCATAATACCCTGTTGAATTTTCTAAGACCTGTCTATTGTCCAACTTACTTGTGGACTTGTAGGAACAAATGTTATAGGTGGGACCCAGCAGCAAGAGATCCCAAGCAATCTCAATGGTAGAAATGAGTCAGGCTTCAAGGTTCATTAAAACCTTTCAGAAATCATTCATATTATCACCTTAGTTATCTCCTGAGTATTGGGGAGTGGCTTCCCCTTAGCATGGGGAAGAACAGGGAATGGCATCTTTTTATTCCAATGCATAGTGTGGCCCTTGACACATGGTAGACACTCGAAGAGATATATTTTAAGTAAGAATGAATCAAGAAGTAAACAAAGGAAGAGAGATATTCATACAGGCTGATTTCCCTGTGGGTGTACAACCCCAAAGAGCAATTTGAATAATACCAATTTGATTTCTCCAACAGACCTTAAATGTCTTGTTTCAGGGCCTGTTTACTTGTTTTTTCCTCTTATGATCTCCCACATATCCTGTATGTTCACTCCCTCATTCTAATCACTGCTCAAATCGGTGAGATCTGTGCTGACCACCCTATCTGGAATAATCTACCCCTATCCCATCACTCTTTGTATTTTGTGCTGCCTCTATATTCTTCATAGAGCATCTCACTACCTGATTTTATATTACATGTACATCTGATTTTATGTTAAAGATGACCATACTTGAATGTATTATTTGAGTAGGTATGTGTTATCTTGTTTATTTCCCTGGCCCCAATGTTTGGACCAGTTTCTGGTATATACTAGATGCTCAGGAAATGTTTGCTGATTACATAAACTCTCATGTCCAGATTTTTAGTTTTAGCCATATGGTTGGTTGGGTATTAATGTCATCAGCCTTGCTAGTTTGCCTAAGGCTAAGGTAGCTTCTAGGATGCAGGACTTTCAGTATTAAGACTGGGATGAGTTGTTTATCCTCGTGAACTTCCACTTTGGCTTCTTTTCTTATGTGTCCATCATACATTTATTTGGTGCTAACCATACCAAGTGTTGGTTTGATTATTGGGAATGTAGCCATGAACAGGTCACACCAGGCGTATGCTGGCATGAAGATTATATTCTATAAGAGAAGCTTTAGCTTGGACTAGTAGCCCATGGATATTGAGGTTCAACCTAGATAGTATGATGAATGTTAGGCTCTACTGCATAAGGGATATGAAACTGCTGATCACTGGTTGGCAAGTGTTGCTCAGAAGGACATGAGTGAGGTTGAGACTGTGCTGCAGGAGATGGCCCAGTGACTTCCACCAAGAAGAACTCTACTGTCCTGGATTCTGGCTAATACCTCCCTTCATTGCTAAAACATATAAAAATCCATATAAATCTCAACTTATAAGTACTTTATCCAATTTCCCCAGTTAACATTATTAATGTTTAAACCTCTAGTGATTGGAAGCATTAGCAGAGCAAATGCCTCAGGCAAAGCTGGAGAAGGCAAAGTTCTTGCAACCTTTGTCCCCTGGCTTTATATTGCAGTGTCCCTTAGGTCAAATTTATCAGATTTGAGACTTGCCTTTTGCTTTCTAAAATTCTTCCCTACTGAGGATCAGCCCTTTGTCTTATTCCTTTATGCGCAGAGAAAATACATTCTTAATAAATTATTACAAATATAATGTGTGCTAGATTATCAACCATCAGATAATTTATGTGCATTTTACGAGTAGTTTCCTGAAGATATTCTGGTGAATCTGGTAGCTGCTGCCCATAATTTTATGGATTATGTCCACCTTCATGCCTACCATGGAGAAGATTAACTCTTCTCATAGATAAAGGATAAGCTTTGACCAGCTCCAAGAGCTTTCAAATGCATTTAAGTTCTCCATTTCACTTCTCCCTCATCCCCATGGTTCTCCCTTGGCTGAGCTCCATTTCTGTCTTGAGGCCAGTGGGTCCACGATAAACTTCTGGTTTCATAAACTGTATGTCATAGACACGCCAAATTTCAGAACTCAGCTTCCCTTGTCTCTTCAGCAATTCCCACATACAGCAGGGATGAGGATAAGGATGGCATTTGAAGAACACTTGGCTCAGTGCATGCCTTGTTCCACTCTCTCAGCATCCCTGTCAAGCAGTTTAATTATGCAAATGAGCACTCCTTAGCAGAGGGGCTGGGGGAGGCGTGGAGAGAGGAACAGTGCAGAGAAGTGCTAGACAGGAATTAGGCCAAGAATATCCACACTTCCTATATTGAGAAAGTTCCCAGGGATTTTTTTTTTCTTTCCCGCCAACATGAAAAATAATTTGAAAGTCTGCTCTTTTAACTTCTTTTACATTTTTTTCTTCTGTCCTACTTCCTGTCCTTAAAAAAAAAAAAAAAGAAAAAAAAAGTTTTTTTAAAATGCCAGTTTGGGTTTAGATTTTTTAGTGTCTCTGTCGTCTTTTAAGAGATTCTCATGGTAAATTCACAGTGGTGTTGCTTACATTGAGGTAAGAAAGTCTTCCTTGGTACCATCTTAGGGCCATCAGGTTCTGATTTAAAGACAAAAATCTATCTAATGGTGATGTTGGTGGAGATAGCTGTACCCTCCAAATGTGTCTTGTGCTCTAAGGCCTAATGACCCAGCAGTCATGGTGCACGATTGGATATAGCTGATCAGAAGAGATGGAGACTCATAGAACAAAAGCTAATGAGGGTAATGTTTGTGCAGTCCGTATCCAGCTGTGTCTTGGACAGTAATATAAATCTTTGACTTTATTTCCATGTTTATGGATTGAGTAATTAGAATTTCTCAAAAATCTTTTTAGGGTTCAACTAAAACTGAAATACAGTATAACTACATTAGCTTTTCATTGCTGTGATCAAAATACCTGCCATAAACTACCTAAAGGAGGACAGATTTATCTGGGCTCACAATTTTAGAGGTTTCAGCCCACGGTCGGCAGGCTCATTGCTTTGGACCCGAGATGAGGCAGAGCACCAGGGCAGAAGAGTGTGATGTAGGAAAGTGCTCACCTCATGGTAATCAGGAAGTAGAGGAAAAGAGAGGAAGGGGCAGAAACAAGATCTACCCTTTCAGGGCACATCCCCGGTGACCTACTTTTTCCAACTAGCTCCTGCTACTCACAGCTTCCACAGCCTCCCAGTAATTCTTTCAAATATGAGTCACCCCATGGATTAATTTATTGATGAGAAAAGAGTCCTCATAATCCAACAAGTTCCCCAAATACTCACTTTTGAACTTGGCTGCATTGAGGAATAATCCTTCTACATATGAAACTTTTGGGGGACATTTCAGAGCCAAATCATAACAATGATAATCACAAAGTTTCAAAGCTCAAAGTCATATAAATTCTCAGAGACTATTTTCTCATATATAATTAAAATGTTTCTGACAAATATTAAACAGAATCTGTTTGCTTAAAACTATGGTAAGTACTAGATGTCTGAGAATGAGTAAAATAGGTACAACCAATCCCTACCCTAATGAAGTAGGATATTAGTGGAGGAGAGTCACATAGCCCACATATGATTATATTTGTAGAGGCTATAAAGTGTGCTATTTTCTGAATAAGGCTTATGGCCCCAAGGGTGCATTCTGATTGAAGGGTATTGGGAAAGACTATGAGAGGTGGGACCTAAAGGGAGATACTTAGATCAATGGGGATGTGAGATATTTCTCCTGAAACCCCTTTGTTAGTTCTTGAGAGAAGGTGGTTATAAAAGGAGCGATTCTAGCCTCATCCATTCTCATTCTTTCTGTTCTTGGTTGAGTTGTGACTGCTCACAACTTACATGTACTCCTGCCATGAATTGCCTATTTCCATTGTCCTTAGTAGTGTTCTACCTTAATATGGATGGCGTTGCTGCTGGATTCATCATGAAGCTCTGTGGTGGGTGGGAAGGAGGAGAGTGGTGGGGTAAGTCAAAGTGAATTCCCAAGAAGGATTTAACTCTCCTCGTGAAAGAATCTGCCGATGTCCTATAAATAGGAGACAAAAATGAAACAAAAAACTGAGGGTGGTGATTTTACTATTAGGCAACGTAAAACTCAGGTTTAAAAATGTCTTGGCTTTTCATGTTGTGACCAGAATACCTGACCAGAACAACTTAGAGGAAGAACTATTTTGGGGTTCATAGTTTCAGATGTTCAGTCCATGGTCAGCTGACTCCATTGCTCTGGGCCCAAGATGAGGCAGAGGTCATAGGTGAAGGGCCTGGCAGAGGAAAGTTGCTCAGCCCATGGTGGCAGAGAAGCAGAGAGCAAGGAGCCAGGAGAAAATAAAAAAACACCAGGCATGTCCCCATTGACTTACTTCCTCTAGTCATGTCCCACCTGCCTGTAGTTATCACCTAATAGTCCATTCAAGTTATTCATCCATCAAGTGGAATAATCCATTGATTAGGTCACAGCTGTCATAATTTGAACATTTCACCTCAGCACATTTCTGCATTGCCTAACATGAGATTTTGTAGGATACCACAGATACAAACCATAACAAAAAATCATTAAATAAAATGTATAGGAGTGATTTCAAATACTGAAGTCTAAGGAGCAATTATCCTGCGTTTATAAAGCAGAATGTGGTGTAAAAGTTTTAGTGTAATTTGTAATTGGTAATAGTACAAGAATGCTTTAATTCACTGCTGTAAGTGAACTTTGTTCACTGAAAATATCAAACACATATTTCTAAGTATAAATGAAAAATTAATCAAAATTAAATATTAGGTCAAAAATAAGGCTCAAAAATTCTAAAAGCAGAGAGTATATAGATAATATTCTCTAATCCCACTGTAATAAAACTCAGAAATTTATAATAATTTCCTTCCATCAGGAAATTAAAAAATAATAAAATCTTTCCATCTGCAAATTTAAAGATTCTGTTAAAAAGTCTAGGCAAGAAGCCAGGCATGGTGGTACATGCCTGTAATCCCAGCAACTTTGGAGGCTGAGGCAAGAGGATCACAAGTTCAAAGCCAGCCTCAGCAATGACAGTGAGGTGCTAAGCAACTCAGTGAGACACTGTCTCTAAATAAAATATACAATAGGGATGTGGCTCAATGGTTGAGTGCCACACCCCTCCCCCCCAAAAAAAGTCTAGGAAAGAACTATAACATTTTTTAAAAATCCATTGTTGATGACATTGTTCATATCACATTTGTGGCCTGGGCCTCCTCTACCCTATCACATTACCTGGGAAGCCGCAGAACAGACCTATTTGTTTACTCCTTTTCTTCCCATTCTTTCCCAAGGAAATTAACATTAAGGAAATTAACATTAAGGTCCTGCTCAACCACTAGGGCCTTGCCCCAGGGCAGCTTCTTCTGAGCCAGTCTGAAGGAAGGAAGGACTCTACCTTGCCTTCTCTCTGCCTCCAGTATCCTAGCCCATCACAGCTTGGTAGGGAGAAGGGCTCTAACCTCCACTGAGCTGCACCAGATACTATGCTCTAGTGGTTTTTTTTTGTTGTTGTTCCTTTGTTTTGTTTTTTTGTTTTAATATATGACAGTGGAATTGCATTACAATTCTTATTACACATATAAAGACACAGCTAATGCAGCACTTAGAGGAAAATTTATAGCCTTATGTATGTTACATAAATATAATAAATGTAAATTATATACACATGAACAATTTACCTATAAAATATTTACCATTAAACATTTACTCAAAAAACTAGAAAACAATAACAAAATAATCTGAGAGACAAATAACAAAATTAATAAAGACAAAAGCAAACAAAGAATGAATAGAAAAAAATATTAGAATTCAACCAAAAGCTATATACTGGAAGAAAAAGAAAAACCTAACTCAAGAATATATCTGGCTGTACATTACTATCATCTGAAGAAATTTTTAAAATAAATTGTTTAAAATATAGGTGTTTGATCTCTACTCCAGAAATTCTAACTTGACTATGGTACAAGGCAGGATCCAGGTATTGAAAAATATATAACTGTCTCTCCCAGATGATTTTCATGTGCAACCTGGGATGAGAACCAATGAAATAAAACAATTTGAAAAATACATCCAGCTTGCAAATACTTAAAATAAGAAATATTGGTAGAAAATAACCAAAGAAAATTAACACTTTATTGTTGTTTCTAAAACAGATGGGGGTCTGTCCAATTCATTTTTTGAAGCTAGTATAAACTTGACTCTAGTAACCATGAAGGATGGTGTGCACATGTGCGTGCGTGCGTGCATGCACATGTGTGATATGTATACACAACCACGGGCCTAGAACATAGGTTTCAAAGTAAAGTATAAAATTTTATGTAACTGAATCTATGGCCAATTTAAAGAAATAAATCCTCATTTAGATGGTTTTATCCTCGGAATCTAAGCCCAGTTCAACAGTGGAAAATTCTATCAAATCAATCACATAAGCAGATCAAAAAGGAATCAGTGTGTCCTTGTCTAAAAAATTATAGCAAAATCATTTGATAAATTTCAATATCTATAATCATAATAAAAATAGAATTTTCTGAAGTTGAAAAAGTTTTCACACCTCCATTTTCTCTCACATTCATTTCTTTTGTTAGCATTCCTTCTTCTCGTTGTTTACCTAATATTATTTTAGATTTCAAGATTTAACTCAAGCTTTGGTTTTCTGACAATCCTTTCTGCTGAAGTTTTATGTAATATGCACCTCTGGGATTATTATCTACTCATTATATTATTTTGCTGCTCTGAACATGATAATGGGGACCTAATTGTATGTGGATTTATATAAACAGTCTATACTACATAATTCTTAAGACATATAATTGCCCACCACTGGATATCTGATTTTGCACGTTAGCCTGTAGGGGGCTGAGAAAAGATAATAAACAGTGCTCCTTTGACAATCTCTAAAATCACACTGACTTGGTGTGTGACAAGCTAGAAACTCTAGTGATTACTGGTCATGAACTTTGTTCATTGGTTTTCATCCCAGGCTGCACATGGACTTTGTCCTCTGTTTTACTTATTTAGCTCTTCACATAGAAACCAGCTTGTTCTGTCTATGGTGCAGATCTGACTAGGTCATGTCCATGAGTAAAACTCTTCTGTGGTCACCAAAGCTGCAGATTAAAATCTGTGCCTCGCAAAAGGGTATGGAAGATTTTATTGATGGATTGATTTGTGTTTCTAATTATTTGCCCTTCCTCCTTGGAGCAGAATTAGACTCCCCCTGCTCTCGCCCCAGGCTCATCAGCTTAGAGGGGTGGCTTACTTTGTCTAGTGAACTGTGAGTAGAAGTAACAGCTGTCATATTGGGCAGTAGCTGCACATGTTGTGTAGTTCTACTGCCATAGCTCTTTTCTCTCTGTTACTAGAGCAGCAATGTCCCAAGTGGGGAGTCCCGGTCCACCTGGATCCTGGAATAAAGGTATACACAGCAGAGCTATAGTAAACTCAAGACCGAAGTATTATATGAGTAATCCACCCTAATTGTTTCAAGCCAGTGAAATTGGTGGGTTGTTTACTACTACCATATGGGGCTTGGGATACAGTTTAGTGGTAAGGCACTTGCAACACACACACACACACACACAGATAAGCTCATGAATCATAATGTCCTATATTACCCAGTCTCTGCTACTCTTACTATTCTTTTGTACTTTGCCTTAGGTTCTCCCAAACATACTCCTGCAGTTCTCTCTGCACTGAAGATGTTTCTACCTAACCCTGTGTTGTTTCTTGACTCTTCAACCTTGCTTATTCTATCTCTTCTTTCTAGAGCAGCTATTTTCTCTGGTTTCTTCCTATTCAACTCAATTGTTGCCTCATACCTGGAGCATTTCTTGGACTTCTGACTTCTCTTATTCTCCACCTTGATGGCTGCTGGGTTCTATGTGCTTCATTTGTGATCCTACAAATACCACATTAATTAGTAATTAACCAAAAGTATTTTCTTGTTGTTTCAGTTTTTTTTTTTTTTTTCAGTGTGGGAATTGTGTCTCATTAATTTTTACATATCCAGCATTAGTATTATACCAGCACAAATTAGGTGCTCACTGAATGCTTATTAGATAAATATTCACTTTTACTTTAAAATATGACACAGTTAAGAACTCAACGTGGCAGATTCCCACATTGAGATTAAGCAAGCATTTGAGATAGATTGTGGAAATAACTGGAAGTATATTTGGGAGGGATTGGTTGTTTGAAGGTCTTTGGGTGCCTGAGAGCAGGGAGATGTTCTAAACATTCTGCTCCTTTGGTATCTCTTCAAGGTAGATTTCTCAGACCCTAATACCCTGCTTTAAGACTTTCTTAGCACTCTGGAATGTCTAGCTGAAGCACTTGGTGTGGCACATCACCTCATTGTTTTAGTTTGCTTGTTACCTCTCTCATTACTTTGTAAACACAGAGAGGGAATGACTTGTATTTTAATCTTATGCATAATAGATGTTTTATAAATGCTTGGTGAATGAATAGCTGTGGTGATATTGGCAGAGATGAAGTGAAGGAGGATCAGAGCACTGGGTGACATTTTGATCACAGCCCAAATAAATACTGATTCAAACATGAAATGTCCATTAAAATTAAAGTATCTATGCAGTGCTTATCCAGGAAGTGGTCTTATTAGGAAAAGGTGAGAATACACAGCAATTTAAAATAAGATCCCCTTAAAAATCAACATTTCACTAAAGGTATGTGGGATGGCTATTTTCAGGATGAAGAGGTAAGGGAAAGTGATGGATGCAGGTAGAGAGGACATGTAGTCCTGCTTTCATAATCACTCCTGCTAAAAATAGACATGTAGCAAACACAGCTGTTAGGAGGGACATTGCAATCATTATAGAACTCAGCATTAGAAGCTCTTATTGATAAACAATTCCTTTCAAAAAATAAAAAAAGGAAGTAGCTCAGAGAATCCATGAAATTCAGTGTTCATCATTACCCTGCACAAAAGTCTCAAATGCCATTGTTACCTGACACATGCACATACATGCACACCATTTGTTATTAAAAAGAAAATGATAAAAACAGATTCTTTAAAAAGACTAGAACATATAGATGTTGGAAATCAAAACAAAGTACAAAAGATAGCATCTTCATGATCAGTCCAATTACAACATTACTTAGCCTTTCTGTATTATATACTTAAAGTTACAATAATCATAAATTATAGGTTTTTCTCCTGGAAAATTAATTCTTGTTTTAAAAATATATTTTATACATTTAGCCCAGTAGAAATACTTATTTTTAAATTGATAGTCCCCTTCCAAAGAAAGATTAAGAATAGTAAGCCTATGCCTTCCCAGAAAATGTAGTGTTGGAGGATGCACTATGTTACTAAACTAACATTTATTCAACACTTATTTTGTTCAGACAACATGAGGCATTTTGATATAAACAAACAAAAAACAATTTGCCATACTTCTGGATGTTTCATATATAGCTAGTTATGCCATACATCCTTTCTCTCTCTCTCTCTCTCACTCACACACACTGGATATATTTAATAAATATAAATTTATCTAGTATACTTAAAGTGCACATTTTGTGTATTATATATTTTATATAAATACAAACCCATTTTATATATTAAATTTATAGTTTAATATATTTAACTTATATTATGTGTATCTATATATAATATAACCTGTAGCACTTATCAAGGATTATTTTGAAAGAAAGGTAAGAAAATAGAGACTGAACAAATGAAGTGCTAGTCTTTTTTGATGTAACCTCTTCTCAATTTGACTAATTCTTCATTTTGTTACATACATTACATTTCTGATGGATTTATATTTTATTTAAAAATAAAAAATGATCATCTAATTCAGGAAAAATTCCAAACTTCTTTGCATAGTATCCATAGCCCTTGGGAGACTTGGTCAAACACGCCTTTCCAGGCCCTTCCCTGTCAATAACCTCCACATCACAGGGTCCAGAGGTTCTTCTTACTCTTATGATCACTCCATGATTCTCCCTTTGTTTACTCCAGACAGACTTTTTTTTTTCCCCAGCCTGAAATGCCTGTTTGTATGGGTGTGTTTCCCTAAGAAGTATCTACTCAATCTTCAGTGCTCAATACAAAGATCATCTTTTTCTGAGGTTCTATGAACTCCTACATAGCCATTTAATGTATTTTCCCCCCTTAACACTAGAGAAAGAATGGAGGCAGGGTTGTGCCTTCAAATCACAATCCCAACTCCTCGTAATTGTGTGATTTAGGGAAACTTGATCTCTTTAAGCCTTTGCCACTTTGCGAGTAAAGTGAGTATAACAGTATCTGTTTCATAGAGCTAATATGAGTGAGGAAAATGCATAAAACCACTTAACACAGTGCCCGATAGCTAATAAATACTTCCTAGTCGATGTATCATCATCTTATTTTGATGATGGTAAAATAATTTACTCTTGTATTGTTTACACTAAAGCTTTTATCTGGATACAGTGGAAAAGGTGAGAGTATCCCATGTAAATATCTTTTGTGGAAATTTAGAACTAGCATTCATTCACCTAGAAACAGTTTATTGAAAACTTACCATATGTTGGGCACTGTGCCTGGTATCGTGGATGTAAACATGAGTATTATCCAGGCACTTCTCTCAAGGTCAAAAGTAAAGGGAGAGGAAGAGAGAAATGCATATATATATATATTTGTAATGAAGTAATAGAGATGTGCATGGACACTTAGGATCACAGAGAATAGGAACTTAACATGAGCTGGTGTCAAAAGCCGGACAACGTGTTAGAAGAGGTCACTGAACAAAATCTAAAAGGAGACTATAGGGTTAACTCATTGAAGCAAAGAACCCATACTTTATCTGCTCTTAGGGAGAGAGTCACTGTGGGAGGTTCAAGGATGCACGCACAGTTCCTGTAAAGAGAAAAGTAGAAAGAGACACATAGGTGAAGCTGTGGAGGCATGAAGAGACCCAATCATGAAACACCTTGTAGATTTAATTGTGGAGATTTTTGCTTGTCTAAGAGGAAATGCGGAGACTCGGATGTACATCTTTGTGTTTTAGGTAGGTTGTTTTAGAAGCTTGGGGGAACATATAAAACGGAAAATAGGATCATGATGGGGAGACTGTTGTTACAATTCAGAGACGAGATGAGGTTCCATAATATAGCACAGTAATAGGGCCATATTAAAGGCGAGGGGCGGGGATTTGAAACCTATAGATGAGGACACACTAGCTCAATATTTATTGAATCTGGAGTGTGAAAGAGATGAAGGGATTATAGATGACTTTCCAAGTTAGTTTCTTAAAGGATTGGGCAAGTGGTAGTGGCACTGACATAGGGAAAATTAGAGAACAGGTTGAGATGAGAGTGACAAATTAAAGTTTATACATGTTGAGTTCAAGATTCTTATAGAACAGTCGAGATACATTTGTGTATCTGAGCCTAAAGCTTTGGAGGGGGGGATTCTTTGACTTGAAAAGTGAGCCTATGGGGCCATCTGCATATAGATGGTCATTCAAAATCATAAAAGTTACATGGAATCGCCCAAGATTCAGGGAGAGTGTATAGTACCAAAAACTGTGAGTCAAGGATTAAATTGGGGGAGCAACAAAAATTAAGGATTGGAAAAATATTTCAAAATAGGTATTTATCTGCTCTCAGGGAAGACAGGAAAAAATAGTAGAATGTATTATAAATATATCATAGAGGTAGAGTGAGAATAGAGCTAAAACATGTTCATCAAGAGTCACAATTAACAGGCTAATGATAACCTTAACAAAAGCAGTTTTATTCTATAGTCTATGAGGTGGACAGATCTTTGGAAAAATAATTTTATACTATAAACTTCTGGCTGATTTGAGGGTCCTAATTTTCTATACTGATGGATTATATAGGTAAAGATGAGGAAGACTGTTTTATTTAATAAATTAAAAAAATGAAATAGAACATTATTCAGTGGACTAAAGCACTTTCATTTTTAAGCAAACTATTTTGCATATTTTTGTCATGTAAAAGACACAATTTCTCTTGACTTCTTTCTATTCCAATTGAAGGCAAAATTTCTAAATACCCCAAAGATCCCTGAATTCAGTAGTTTCATTTATTTATATTGTAGAGAATTTAGTTTCCAGATGTTCAAAACTTTTAATTAATTGTGATGATTACATACCATGACAAAAATAGTGGATTACAGGATGCTTAACAGTTTTTCTCTATAGCGATACGATACGTTCAACACATTTTCATCAAATCTGAGCAGGAGGAAGGTCACAAAAATCAGACCATATCCCAATGTTCTGTTGCAGATATAGTAGAACATTTTTCAAAGAGTACTTTGTAGTATGGATTATAACTTCTTTTTTTATAGAACCTAAATGATGACATTTTAGAATGTCATATCCTTTCTTAGCTTCTGGATGTGAATTATCTTATAAAGGGTTGAATTTAATCAGGAGCAAAATATCCTGTGAAGTTAAGCTGTGCCTGAGTACACTTCCAGAGCTGAATTGGCATAAATAAGAAGGTGTTAACCAAGGATTGCTTGGAAAGTTCCTGTGTTTTCAAAGTATCTATTTGAATTTCAATGACTATAGTGGCTCTAAGGCACATATTCATTGCTGGGTGTCAGTTGTTGGTCACAGAGAGGCTGGACCCTGATGTCACCTGCTGGGTTTGTTACTGAAGTTCTTCAGTTCTTGGGGATTTCAGCACAGTGGTAAAAAGCAGGAATTTTAGGGCCAGAGTGACCACAGTTCTGGGTTTACACTTATTGTGTGTGACTTTGGACAAACTCCTCAGTTTCTCTATACTCATCAAATGGGAAAAATTTTAGCACACATAAGATTTTGGAAAATTGAAGAATAATGCCTAGCATTAACAAGTTTAAAATAAATTTTAGTCTGTTTTAATCATAACATCTCAGTATGTAGCTATGACTTACATGTCCACATGATCTAGGATATTTAGTTAATGTAAATACCATGATCACCATTGCCATGTTATCATCCCTCAATATCATCAACCTCTGTCATTAATTGAAGATTTGTTGGGAACCATCCACATACCAGATAAACATGTGACACAAGTAATATTTATAGAACCACCCTTCAGGGTTGGATAACCTGATTGGGGGACCAGGACATGCACACAGGATTTATTCTTTTTGTTTTTTCCTACATGAGAAAATGCAGTAAAATAGTGCTAATGGGTGCATAATCACTGGGTCTTAGATAAGCAAAATTGTGCATCTCTGCAAAAATGAACAAGGAGCATTGTAGGCAAGTGGAAAGATAAGCAGTTTTTATTTAATCTATACAATTTTGCTTAGGAAATGTTATATAGACAGCCTAGCTGCAGCACAATATTTTTATAGGTCAAGTGGGAGATAAATTTAGAAAAATGGAATTAATGTGTGTAAGAAGAATTTCTTTTCTGCAGTGCCTAATCTGGACAGTAGAATTTTTGATTCAATGGTTAACTGGGGTGCAGTCAGCCTAGACATTCAAAATGATGCCTTGAGAATTTTTAATCCAACACTTTTTAAATATTGCAAAAAGAATAAGTTCCTAGCAGGAACAAAAGATAGTGGAAAGAACCAGATATTTGATAAAGAGAATACTTGATTAAATTCTACTTCATTATAGTTATACAGTAATATAAGATGAGGAGTTGTGCAAATTAGGTGAGAAAATGAATGACACTCTCTGAAACAAAGAAGATGCTCAAGCAATATCAGCTTCTATTATAGTCGAGACTAGGAAAACCCAATCAACAAAGTGAGAATATAGAATTTACTAGACTACAATTGTATAAAATAATTTATTATGTAAGTATATGCTATTGTATAAACTTCTGGTTCCTCACTGCTGGAAATTGTAGAAACCTTTATCTAAGCATTTGTTTCTGTGGTCTAGTCTTTAGTTCTCATTTTAGCTACTTCATGGTCATAGTCCCTCTCATTCTTGCCTCATGCTGTTCTCCTGGAACAGCAGTGGGTATGGGGGCGGGATACTTCAGTTAGTGACCCATTACCCTTTGAAAAATACCTTTGGTTGCTGCATCTGTATTATCATAAGGATTTTGCTTCTCTTTAATATGGTTTAAGTGTGCATTACTCATCACTTATGATTCCCTCCTGTCTAGGAGCTGCAACACTATTCTGGTTCTTAATTCAAATCTCTCTTCTTTGTATGCCCTTTGGTCTATTGTTCTCTGGCTGGGAAAATGGCTTTCATGGGAAAGGTGCCCCTTCTTCTAGAAAGAAAAGTAATTGCCCTACTGGGTAAAAATGAGTATACCTACGTGCACACACAGATGTCTTGATATTTTCTTGATAACTTATCAACTACAGTTTTATTAAAAGAAACCTATTATATACCATGGCAAAGATTTGACCTTTAGTTCTGTGAACTCCCTTGTAGGTCTGTAAAATAGTTTTTGAGCATTTGTATTCATATCTTCTGTGAAGACTTGTTTCTTGATTTCATTAGATTGTAGAAATTCTGACTCTGTGACTGGTACTATGTGAATGGCTTTACATGTCCCCTAACTCTCCTGGTAATAGAATTCCTGGTATCTGTGGGCTATTCCTAAAGATAGAGAATTATGGTTCCCTCCCTTATGTTTAATGACTTTACTCTGTATCTAATCAAGAGAGATTAGCTTCTAGTTATAATGCCAAATACCATGAACTGGAACAAATAGGAGGCTCAAGTCTGAGGACAAGGGATTGTGTTTTTAGCTTTGGACAAAAGAGAATAATAAAAAAAAAATCCCTTGAACAGAGGATTTGATTAGAGTAAGGGAGTTTAGCTATGTACATAACTATATCTTAGGACCTGTTATAGTGGGATAAGACAAGAGTACTCCAACTCATAAAAGAGGGGAGTGTCATGGGCAGAGATGGCACATGAGGAGAGAAGTGTGTAGAACAGTGGTTTGTTCCACATTCATCTCAGATGAAGGTTGATGGAATATAACATTCCTCCCATCAGTCTTTGGAATGGTAACAGACTATTTTGGAGATACCAACAAAGTTGGTATCTCCAAAATAGTCTGTTACCAACAAAGTTCACACAGGAAGGCAAGAGACCTAGAATATGTAACACAATAATGAGGAGGAACAAAGTTGGAGCGTTCACACCACCTGACTTCAAGACATATACAAATACAAATAATCAAGGCAGCATGGTATCATCAAAGTACTAGATTAATAAGACAGGATAGAGATCTCAGAAATAGCTCTACACAAATAGTTAACTGATCTCTGACAAAGTAGCAAGTCAAACTCAATGGAGAGAGGATTGTCTTTTAACAGATGGTGCTATACACAAAAAGATGAAACCTTAGGTTTTCCCACAAAAATTAACTTCAAATCAGTTTACATTTATAGACCTAAGTGTCGAATATACAATTTTATAAATTTCTAGAAGATAACATAGGAGATAATGTACATGACCCTAGGTTTCTATATATAACAGAGAAAAGTACAATATATGAAAGAATAAAAAGAAGGTAGACCATTAAAATTGAGAACATTTGCTCTGTAAGACATTGTTAAGTGAATCAAAAGCAAGGCGATAGATGGGCAGAAAATAATTTCCAAAAAATATAATAAATGAATTATATCAACATACACAAATAACCCTTAAACGCAACAGAAGTTTGGGTCATCATCCTACAGGAATTGAGTAAGGATATCCTAAAGTCAGTACTTTTCATGACAAAACACTAGAAAAATGCTCAAAATAAATTTTTTAGACCTCTGGAAATTAATCAATGTTTGCAGTTATATAGAGAACATTTATTTAAGAAAGATAGGTCAATGCTGATAAGAACAAATAGCTGTTCTATATGGCTTACTTTAATTGCCATCTACCCATCTCCATAGTAGCCTTGAAAACAATAGCCACAATTACATTGAAAATGAATAGCCTAATAGTCAGTGGAGGAAAACATAAGGGATGGAGAGTCTCTAAAGCCTTACTCCCAGACAACTATCGTTATGTGACCTTTCTGGCTGTTTCTTAGAAAATCAGAATGATAGAACTAGTCTTATTTGACTGACTCTGAATTTGCCCAGTGCCAATATCTTTTCCCTTGAAGACATTTGTCAGTAAAAATCTGTGGCAGTTGTTTAACATTATAGCTAAAGTGGTAATTGGTAATTGTTCAACATTATAGCTGAGGAGATAATACTTTGGCAAACAACAAGCTCACCCAAAAGGAGAAGCTGAATAATGAATTGTTCATTTGAACTTTTAAAACAGTCCACCACATTCCTAGGAACACAGTAGAGCTGTGCACATGCCCTGAATGATATGCATGTTCAGGAAAGACTTGAGTTCTCCCTGAACTCTAACCTCTGTCTAACCTTGAAACTCAACACAAGCAGGAATAAAGGCCAAGGCACACTTGCAACTGCCTCCTGAGAGTTAAAGCTGCCCCAGTACACACAGAGCATCTCAGCAAAGACTAGAAAATTTCTCAGGATTTAAGGAAATCTGTCCATTCATTTTTTTTTTATTACCACTGAACTAATGAAACCAAGACCTTAAGAATCACAGGCAAAAAGGGGACTTTATAGAATTAGAAGTCCTTTGTCACTGAACAATAAAAGCAAAGGCAAAAAATCAACAAAACAAGAAACCCTGGAGGGAAAGAATTCCAGAGTTGCAGTATTATTTAAAATGTCCAGTGTCCATAAAAATTGAGACTGCAAAGAAACAAAAGTATGGTTTATATACAAGACAATATAGTTAATAGAAATTATCCCTGAGGAAGACTCGATTTTGACTAATTCAAAGTCTTTAAATCAGCAGCTTTGAGTATGTTCAAAGAACTAAAGAAATAATGTCTAAAGAACAGAAAGATGATCCATCCAAATAGATATATTAATAGAGAGATAAAAATGATTTTTCAAAGGAACCAAATAGAAATTCTTGAGTTGAAAAGTATAATAACTGATGTGAAAAATTGACTTAAGGAGCTCAACAGCAGATTTGGCAGGCAGAAGAAAAATAACCTACCTTGATGACAGGTTCATGGTGATTTTTTATTTTGAAGGAGATAAAAAAGAATGAAGAAAAATGAGTAGATGCTCAGATCTGTGAAACATTATCAAGTGTGCCACCATATACAAAGTTAGATCCCCAAAGGGACCGTCAAGAGTAAAGGACAGAAGAAATAATGGCTGGAAACTTCATACATTATTTGTTGAAAAACACCTTCACATCTCCAAATCTCAATGGTTCCAAGTAGAATAGACACAAGGGTCTGCACAACTATCCACATTATACACTCTTAAGCCAAAGAACAACACAGAATCTTGAAAGTAGCAAGATAAACAACTCACTACTCACACATGAAGAACTTCAGCAAGACTAACACAAGAATTCTCATCAAAATCATGCATGTCAGAATGCAGTGGGATAGATGCCATACTCAAAGTGTTGATAAAAATACTGCAGCTCTTAATTCTGTATTCAGTAAAAGTATCCTTCTAAAATAAAATTAAGACAAAACAGAAAATTAATGACTACCACATATTCTCTATAAGAAATACTAAAAGAGTTTTTAAGGGAACACTAAAAAGAACACTAAAGAGTAACTCCAATCTGCATAAAATATAAACTGCAGTAAATAAAAGCTGAAGGAGTATATATTTGTAACTTTTTTTCTGATTTGGTAACTGCATAAATAATGTTGTGTACAATAGGCATAGCTGCAATTTGAAAATAGCAGCCCAAGGAGGGAAAGGGAATTATATTTAACAGTGTACTATTCAATAGTAAAAAGTAAATTGATTTTAATCTGAAATATTTATGAATTAAGATGTTATTTGTAATCCTCAGACAACCACTAAGGTAATCTAAAAAATAATAAAAGAAATAGCAATGCAATTAAAACAGTACACTAGAAATTCTCTATTTATAAAAATGTCTACTTAGTAAAAAGTAAGTAGTAGTGAAGGAACAGAATCAAAAATACATAAGGCCTGTAGGCAGCAAAGGGTAAAATGTAAGCACACACCCCATCTTAACTAAAAATTACATTAAGTAGATTGTTCACTTAACAGATTGACAGAATGGATTGAAAATTATGCTACTATATGTTATGTGCAAAAAACCACTTTAGATTAAAATATATAAATAGAAAGTAAAAGGAAGGAAGAAAGTATGCTATGCAGAAAGTTAACCACACCAGAGGTGGAGTGGCTATAAAAATTTCAGACAAAATAGATTTTAAGACAAACATATTAGAGACAGGACATTTAAAAATGATAAAAGGGAAAATTTGTAATTATAACTAAAGAACTTCAAAATACATGAGGCAAAAAGTGATGTCACTGCGGGAGAGACAGAAGATTAAACACTAATGGAGATTTTCAACTTCAGTATCCACTTTCATTAATGGATATAACAACTGGATGGAAGATCAGCAAGGAAATAGAAGACTTGAACAATACCATAAACCAACCAGAGCTGGTGGTCATGTACAGAACAGTACCTCCTCATGTGCACATGGAAAGTTATCTGGGATCATATATTAATGCCATAAAGTCAGTCTTAAAAGATTGTGACCACACAAGTAGGTTTTCTGACCACAGTGGGATGAAACTAGAAGGGATTTGTGAAATTTACCCCCAAAAGGGAAATAAGAAACACTTTTGAGATGAATGAAAATGAAAACATAACATACCTAAACTTAGGGAATGCATTTAAAGTAATACCTTGGAATTGATAATAATAATTAATATACACTTAAAAAAATTCTCAAATCAATAACATGAATGTCTACTACAAGGAACTAGAAAAAGAAAACTAAATACACAGCAAACCAAAGAAAAGATAAAATGGTAAAGAAATAGATAATAAAAACGAACACAGAAAAACAACATAAAGTTCAGTTCCAATGAAGCATTTTACTTGGATTTTTTAAAAAAGATCTCTTATTCACCTGGTTCAAGAATCAAAACAATCTAAAAATGTCCCTGTCTTTCTCCTTAAAGGTAGCCATTTTACTAGTTTCTTGTATGTTTTTCACTGTTTTTTATACAACTACAAAAATTATATAAAATCATATTTCCTTCATTACACAGAAAGATGGTACATTATTTATATCCTTCTATACCTTGAAGTTCCATGAAAGAATATACTTTTTAGAGATATTCATATCATAACAAAGAGAACTTTCTCATTCTTTTTCCAAATGAATAGTATTTCATCTGTTTGTGGTTTAACAAACTCCTTTATATGAAATATCACCACTTTAACATGCTACCTATTTGGTTTCACTCCTCTTTATTTATTCCAAGGCAAATTCTTTCTTTCTATTTCAACAGTTTTCACATGATGTAGGAAATACATTTTGGGCACCTAGAATTGCAGATGGTTCTTCAATAGAGGCACGAAGAAGTGATGGGAGGTATTGTCTAGTGTCTTTGGTTTTAGTGACACCTATATTTCAACCTATTGGTGTCACTATTTGTAGCTAATTGTGGGCATTATTAAAAATCTTGAATTTCCTCCAAAGAATATTTTTTTGTGTCTTAAGATTATTTACAAGAAAAATACACACGGATTTTAGAATACAGTTAAAGAAAACATGGTAGAAATAAAATCAACTTCTGAAGTAAATATGCATTCCATAAATTGACACAATAATACACTATAATATTCTGAATGGTTAATTATCTTAAATGTCCCTCCATATATTGAAATAACATGCTTGGATGATTTTATTACATCAGCTCTTAACAGATTTAAAATATGAACACATAAGGCATTTTTTTAAAAGTTGGTTCTTTAAAAACATCAACAAAATTTACAAAACTTTTTCTTGGAATGCAAAGAACCCAAGATAGCTAAAGTAATCTTGAGAAAAGAAAAGTTGGAGGACTCACTTTCCAATTTCAACCAATTTGAAAACTACAGAGCTACAGTAATCAAGACTGTGTGGTATTGCTCTAGTATAGTCATATTGATCAATGCAAACTAAAAAAGAAGAAACAAAAATAGAAACAAAGGAAAAGCAACCAGAAAACAACAACCAAAATAGCAATTGTAAGACCTTACAAATCCATAATCACTTCAAATGTAAGAATTAAAAGTTCCTCAATTCAAAATATAGAATTACTAAATGAATTTTAAAAATCCAACTAAATGCTGCTTTATAAGAAACACTTTAGTTTTGCAAATACACATGCTGGAAGTAAAGGGTTGGAAAAAGAAAGTCTATGAAATTGGTAATGAAACGACGAGCAAGGACGGTAAGATTTAGAACAGCATCCTAAGTCAAGGAGTGTCAGAGACAAAGGAGGCATTACATAATGGTAAAGGGTCATTTAATAGGAACCATATAACAAATATAGAAATACATACACCCAACAAGGAACACATAAGTAAATAAAACAAATGTTAACTGAAGTGAGAAATAGAAAGCAATGCAATTAAGGGCAGGTTGCTTCAACACCTCAGATTTCTCAATGGGATTATCATCCAGATAGAAGATCAAGAAAGCAACAGTAGATCTGATCACCACTACATATATACATGAGAAATACCATCCAACAGCAGCAGAATATGCAATCATCTCTGGTGCACATGAAACATTTTCCAAAGCACATCATATATTAGGCCACAAAGCAAGTCTTAACAAATTTAAGAAGATTGAAATCATGCCAAGTGTCTTTTCTGAACATAATGGCATGACACAAGAAATAATTAGCAGACAGAAAACTGGAAAATTTACAACTATGTGGAAATTAAACAACAACCAAAGGTCTAGGAAAAACTAAAGGGAAACCAAAAAATATCCTGACACAACAATAAAAACAATATGCCAAAATTTATGGATGCATCAAAAGTAGTTCTAAGAGGGAAATTAAGAGCAATAAAAACCCACATTGAGAAAATTCTACAGAATACCCCATCTTGCTACCAAAATAAATTAATAAAAGGAAAAAAAAACTATGTCAAAAGTTAGCAGAAGGATAAGAATAAAAGAAAATAGAAATAAATTAAAAGGAAACTAGAAAATTGATAGAAAAGATCAACAAATTCTAGAAATGGGTTTTTGAAAAAATAAGTGAATTTTACACTCCTTTTCCCAGTATCATAAAGAAAAAAGGGAGGTAAAAAATTTATAATAATTGAATAAAGGAGATATTAAAACAGATACTACAGAGATATAAAGGATCACAAGAGAAAATTGAATAATTACTTGTCAACAAATTGGATAAATTAGAAATAAAAAAATTCTTAGAGATACACAAGCCAAGATCAATTCATGAAGAAATATAAAATCATATCAGACCAATAATGAGTAAAGGGATTGAATAAGCAACCAAAATGTATTCAACAAAGAAAAGCCCAGAAACTTATGGTTTCACGAGTGAATTCTACCAAATAGTTAAAGAAAAATTTAGAGATAACTGTTGTTAGAATGTTGAGAAAGGGTATCCTTGCACACTATTGGTGGGAACATAAATGCGTATAGACATTAAGGAAAATAGAATAGAGGTTTATCAAAAAATTAAAAATAGAATTACCTTATGATCCAGCAATCCCTTTCCTGGGAATATATCTAACGGAAATGAAATCAGTATGACAAAACTGTCTGCCCTCCCTTACTCATTGAAGTTTTGTTCACAATAGCCCAAACATGGAATTAACCTAAGTGTCCATCAATGAATTAATGCAGTAAGAGAATGTGAAGTGTGCACACACACACATTACAATAATGTTTATTCTAGGAAGGAAATTCTGTCATGTGCAGCAACATGCGAAAACTTAGAGGATATTATGCGAGGTTAATCAGGTACAGAAGAAGAAATACTGCATGATTGCATATGTACTTAGGAATTTTTATTTGCTTTATCAATTGAGGGAGGGTTGTTAGAGTCTCCAATCTGATTGCAATTTCCACCTTCTTTTCTTTTTTTTTAAAATATATTTGGAAGATAGGAAAGGCAGCAGAACACAACAGACACTAGTATGGCAATATGTAAATCAATGGATGTGTAACTGATGTGATTCTGCAATCTGTATATGGGGTAAAAATGGGAGCTCATAACCCACTTGAATCAAAGGGTGAAATATGATATATCAAGAACTATGTAATGTTTTGAATAACCAACAATAAAAAATTTTAAAAAAATAAAAATAAAATATATTTGGAGAAATTTTGTTGCATAAACATTTAAAATTATTTGATCTTCCTCATTAATATTTATTACTAACAAACCTCCTTCCTTCTACTAATAGATTGCTTTAAAGTCTATTTTGCTTTTTACTAATGTAACTACAGAGAATGACATCAGTTTGTTTGTTTGCAGGCGAGGGGTGGAATACTTTATCATGTCTTTTGCTTTCAGTGGTTCAGTGTCTTTAGGCATTAAATACTGCTCTTGCAAGTATTTTAAAAAGTACTTTTATTTATTTATTTATTTTAGGCTGTTGATCTTTGTCTTTTAAGTAAAGGTAACTTTAGTATTAGTTACCCTTACACTTAAGATATATGTATATTTTTTGGTACTGGGTATTAAACCCAGAAGTGCTTCATCACTGAGCACATCTCCAGCCATTTTTATTTTTTCTTACTTTGAGACAGTCTTGCTAAGTTGCTTAGGGCCTCACAAAATTGTGGAGGCTGGTCTTGAACTTGGAATCCTCCTGCCTCAGGCTCGGGAGTAGCTGGGATTACAGGCATGCACCACCATGTCCGGCACCAGCACAGTATATTTTTTAAAAAGATTTTAAATATATATTTAATTCATCTTTAAATACATACCCATCATTCCACCAGAAATGGATCTCATCATTTTATAGGTGTGGAAAGTAAACAACTTGTGCAGGTTCACACATCCAGCACACAGCAGAAATAAGTATAGATAGACACTGGATATATTTGGTTCTTCACTTAAATTTATTGCCTACTACTGTATTGCCTTTATTCCTTCTAAAATAAAGTGTTGTGGTTGGGCAAAGTCGGTAAATCTGATACAGGATCTGCCTCAGTTTCTCTGTTCTACTTAGCAACACCCAGCCAGATGACTGGCTGGAAGAAAAGTACTGATATCTGAACTCTTCCTCCAGAACTCTGCATGGCCCTCAACAAAATGGTGCTTCGTTATACTTTGTCAAACACTTCTAAAGCCACAATTAGCCTGTCCATCCATTTATATGCTCTGAGAAAGAATATGAGTTTAGAGTTAAATTTTAAAGAGAATCAATTCTCTCTCAGAGAAATGGATTAGAAAATTGAGAGATTATCTCTAAATAGCTTCAAGCTTCTTCAAAGAAATTATGCCTGTAGATTTCATGAGTTCTCTTAGGCTCTCGGCTTTTTAAATTCGATAATGGTAATTTATATGCGCTGAAGTCTTGTCAAGTTTGATTTTTAAGAGTCTTCATTTTGTGGCTGCAATTTTGAGACCATAAGGTGCTTTCTCAAAAGAGCACATAGCTCTGTGGTGTCACATGCAATTCAATACTTGTTTATATGGTGTCTTTTTTTGTTAGCACATGGGTAAGATTCCCTTATAATTTTTTTCATTTATTTAAAAAATAGTTTGAGTTGTCTTTGTTCTCAGAAAACTTGGAGTAATGCTAGAAGCACTGGAGATGTCCACAAGTACTTATCTACTCTGGTTAGATTTGACTTTCCATTCAGCTACGGAACTAGAATTAATGACTAGGGTCCTTGTCTAATTTGTTTTATTCCTACCTCCTTTGCCACTAAATGTGACTTTATGGGTACTGGCCTGACTTCCCCTAGCCTGGAGGCCAGACTAATTTTGCCAAGATTAATCATTTCCTTTAGGACAGAGAAAAGTTTAGAAAATCTAAAGAAATAGGATAAATTGAAATATAAAATTCAGAATGTTGGCCATAATATGCATCAATTCCTAGGATAGAGTTCAGAGGGCTAGAAGGTATGAGTCAGACAGAAGAGGGTTATAACTACCATGTTCAGTCTTGAGCTCAGTTTTTGGAAAATAGGTTTGATTACTCAACATAAATAGTCTAATTCTGGAAGCAACGATGAATTTTGTACATGTTAAAAGCCTAAAGAGTGAAAGCACAATTTATGCGAAGATAGACTATGACATAAACATGAGCAAATTTGAGCAGAAATTCAGGACTCCACAGTGCTGGGGCTGGCTCTAATAATTTCAGTAAATAACTTCTCTCTGGCCCTTAGTGTCCTTTTTTTGTGAAATAAGTAAATTAAACTCAGGTTCCTGACTCCTGTTTTAATGTACATGCCATTACCCACTCCTCACAATCCCCTTCACTGTTTCTGTGGACTATGATATGAATCCAGCCTAATACTATGGCTTGTGTATTTCTTTCAAACCTTGTCTTCTGTGTCTACACAGTTCCGTGGACTTCCTGCAGGGTGAAGACCCTGACATCAGCACAGATTGATGCTTTCATGTTGGCCATAAGCAACAAAAAAAGGTTCCATTTAGTTTAAATGAAATAGGAACTTTATCTGGAACAAAGAGAAGCTAAGAAAAGGCCGAATAACCCTATTTTATAAAGAACGCTTTTCTCAACTCTCTCATTCCCAGGAAGAGCCTAGGTCACATTATAAGTTCCATCAAGATTCAGAATGGGCTATTTCCCGAAAAGAGTAACAGAGTGTTGTTACCAAAAAATGGCACAGTGGGCAAGGAAACCCAAAGGCATCCATGTGGCAGTCCCACGATTTGGGGCTACTTTCTGTAGCATTATGTGAAAAGCGAGTGAGAATCATTTCTGTTCTCTTCAGTGATTGGAATCAGGCTAATGTCACAGGATTCTGTGACACGGGGTTATGTTCCCAAGATGTAATGTTTAGCATATAATCCTCTGTGAGGGAGGTGATTCAGAGTAAAACACATCGGTTTAATGTCTTCAGTTGTCTGTGGCGATATAATTTTACAAGTTAATGAACAGTTTATTCTTCTGTATCCGTCCATGATAATCCACTGGCAATTTTCATGCATGAATGAATCTTCATGCCTCTTTCAACAGCAGAGTTAAATGAATAACTGAGGGGTTATGTTATGGTTTAATAAAACCTGACTTGAAGAATTACAAATTGGCCAAAGCAAAGTAATCTTTGCCTTAATTTATCTTCCCATTTTTGGAATTATTTATGTAAACCCATTGTATGTACACACTCAGGGCAAGGCACCCTTACAAAGGACTCAGAATGCTTATGGAAATTCTATTAATCTTCCTTGCTCTGCAAGATGACAGTTGTCAGTAATAACGTTAATGTTTTGAAGAAAATTTCCAAGAGAAAATTCACGAGCATAGAAAGAGGTAGTAATTATTCATATTTAAAGTATGCTATAAAAATTCAAATGTTTGAGTAGTGTACAAACAATAGCCACCACATTAGCTGACTTGTTTGGATTCTCATTTTCAACTCAAAATCAGGATCTCATCATTATCACCCCCAATCAAAACCACATATTGAATACCTTCCCATTAATGGCACAGCTTGGAACTTGTTAAATGGGCATGATACTCTCTATTATCACCAAATATTGTTACTTAATAATAGATTTCTTTTGGATATTGAATAAATAATTGCAACATTTCCAGCCTACACATGTTAACAATCTGTGTTTTGTTTTACTGTTTTCAAGAAAAACCAGGTTCAGGGCAGCGATTTCTGGAGATACTAAGATATGCTGATTTATTCATGTATATGCCATCTCGCAGATTTGGTTTTTAAACTCCAAATCCCAATGCAGGCCATCTCTCAAAAGATGTGCAAATTGGGAATCACAGCCAATCTTGCTTTTGTTCCTATTCTATAGCTCAGAGAAACAGTTTCCACTTGTTGTTTTTATGAAGCATAGAATATAATTTCCATTTGCCTGCTCAGAGGACAATTGTTTGGCACCCTGAAAGTGAATTTTACCCATAGGCGTAATACTAAAATAGAAATTGGCTTCATATATAGTTCTATTCATATTAATCATATCCCCGGAGCACTCCATCATTCCATGCTAATAGCTTGGTCTTCACATCAGGTAAACAGATTTCATTCCAGGGTGCGTTTTCAGGATGGGAGTTGGATGGCAGGACTCCCGTTTCAAATGGAGCAGATGCATTGAAAATCCCAGGCACCGCTTTCCTAGACTGAAGGCATCACTAGCCAGTAGCTACCGCTGGAGCTGGAGTATTAAAGCTTGTTTGGAAAAAGACAAAGTGTAAATGTCTATTCTTTGGTGACTTCATACCAGACTTTGGGTGTATGAAAGAATGCTCTACACTGGACCTTGTTTTCTGTAAGAGATGGAAACACCTCTCTGACTGACAGATTGGAGACATGCTTGAACAGGTAGATCATGGCCGTTTTAGATGGAACTCACCATCCCTGGTGACAGTTCTAAATGACAATAACCATACCTTAAGTCTATGTTTCCCCAAGTCAGTGCTTGGATTCTTGGTGACTCAGTTTTATAACCAGGAAAGCTTTATGTAAACACTATCATCAAATCCTATGACAACCACACCTTCCTTTTTCGGTCATAAGTGTTTATAACCCATAGCTGGTGTAGGATTTTAACTTCTGCTTCAGAGATGTGTCTCCACTTAGCTTCCCCTCCTACTCCACCCTTTCTTCACTCTTTTTATATAGCTTAGCATTCTATAATTGTTTTGTTATCTTCTGGTCATGCCTTCTCTCCACATGAACAAACTTACTGATGTGGTCTATGATTAGCTTGGTCTTAATGGTAAGGTTGGTGACCTTGAAAAGGATGCTAAGAAGTTATTTCTCCAACACCCTGGGGTAGAGTCTAACACCGGGTCTGGCACATGGTGAGTGCTCAACTAATACTTGGTGATTGGTCATTGCATACAGTTCAGAGGAAGCATTAACCAGGACCTCTCTATTGACCCTGTTTCCAATAAACGTAAAAATGCTGATATAGGGCTGAGGATGTGGCTCAAGCGGTAGCGCACTCGCCTGGCATGTGTGTGGCCCGGGTTCGATCCTCAGCACCACATACAAACAAGGATGTTGTGTCTGCCAAAAACTAAAAAATAAATATTAAAATTCTCCCCCCCCTCTCTCAAAAAAAAAAGTATTTAATAAATGCTGGTATAGTTTGTGAGGAAAAAGAAAATTGAAATATTCTTTATCAGAATAAGAAAGATTTTTATTTAAAATTTTTAATTTGTTCTTTTAGTTATCCATGATAGTAGAATGTATTTTGACACATTATACATACATGGAGTATAGCTTCGCATTTTTGTGGTTGTGTATTATGTGGAGTTACACTGGTCATCATATATGAACATAGGAAAATTATGTCTGATTCATTCTGTCTTTCCCATTCCCATCTCCTCTCCTTCCCCTGACTCTGCACTCTCCAATCCAGTGAACCACCCCTCCTATCTATCCACTGCCAATTGTGAGTCAGCATCCTCACATCAGAGAGAACATTCAGCCTTTGGTTTTTTGAGGACTAGTTTATTTCACTTAGCGTGATAGTCTCCAGTTCCATCCATTTACTGTAAATGCCATAATTTCATTCTTATTTATGGCTGAGTAATATTCCATTATGTATATATACCACATTTTCTTTATCCATTCATCTGTTGAAGGGCACCTAGGTTGTTTCCATAGCTTAGCTATGGTGAGTTGTGCTGCTATAAATATTGATGTGGCTGCATCTCTACAGTATCCTAATTTTAAGTCTTCTGTATATATGCTGAGGAGTGGGATAACTGGGTCAAATGGTGGTTCCATTCCAAGTTTTCTCCAAAATCTCTATACTGCTTTCCAAAATGGTTGCCCCAAGCTGCAACTTACTGATGTGGTCTATGATTAGCTTGGTCTTAATGGTAAGGTTGGTGACCTTGAAAAAGATGCTAAGCAACGTATGAGTGAACCTTTTTTTCCCACATCCCCACCAACACTTATTGTTACTTGTTTTCTTGATAATTGCTAATCTGACTAGAGTGAGATGAAATCTCAGTGTAGTTTTTATTTGCATTTCTCTAATTGCTAGAGATGTTGAACTTTTTTTCATTTATTTCTTGACTGATTGAATGGATATTTCACAGAAGAAGAAATACAGTTTCTTTGCCCACTTATTGGTTATGTTATTTGGTTTCTTTAGTGTTTTTTGAGTTCTTTCTATATCCTGGAAATTAATGTTCTATCTGGGGTGCAGGTGGCAAAGATTCCTTCTCATTCTGTAGGGTCTCTGTAAGAAAGATTTTTAAGAGGGCTGAAATTTGCAACAAATACTTATGTATAATTATTACATATCTCAGCATTTTTATTAGAATAAATTAGTAAAAAATAGGCTTTTCTAGGATTGGTTAAATAAATTATTGCATCCCTGTATTGCCAATTCAAATCATTTTCCTCTTGTGAAAATATTGGTCTATGGGTTCTGAGTCAGATAGAAGAAAAAGTTATGATGCTTTCTTGTATAATAGTTAGCTATAAATAATATACTATATATTTCAAAAAAGCTAGAAAAAGAAGTTTGAATATTTTTACCCCAAGGAAAATAGATATTTGAGGAGAGAGACACTTTCCCTTGTCGGAATTATAACTGTCATGAGCCATCCGTGGGCTGTGTGTGGACTGTTGCACATAGTAGCCTTGTGAAGGGGTAAGTCTGGCTTTGGGAACTTCCCATGGCACCCCCCCACCAGGAATTGACCACCTGATGCAGGTGAACTTCCCCCGCATGCTCTGCCAGAGATCCCACACAGCATCTGAGATGGGTGTGACCTGCCAAGATATCAATCAACCTGCTGACAGCAAGACATCTCAAAGCATGACTCTGTCCTTGATATCTTATCCCTGCCTTTGATATACCCCTTTAAATAAACCCCCAGAGCCATTTTGTCTTTTGTTTAGTTCCAGAACCCATGTGGACTAGATCTATCAGGGGCTTTGTTTTCTGTAAATATTTCTGACTATTTATGCTTTATTATTTACTAATTATTTGAGATTGTAATTTTAGGGTGGCTTGGATTATCCTGGGCAGGAGGAAGGACCCTTAATGAGATGCTGGCCATTGTCCCCCATATAAAACTATTTATCTTTTTTATGTGGTGCTGACAACTGAACCCAGTGCTTCACACATGCTAGGCAAGCACTCTACTAGTCAGCCACAACCCTAGCCCTCATAGTAATATTTTATTGGAGGAAAAACATGATAAAATGTTAAGCAAAATAAAACTGAATTGCATAGAATGGTCACACTATACAATGCTGAAAATATAAAGATGCATAAAAAACCTGGGGAAGGGCAGATTATTGACAGTGCTGTTCTCTAGGATTGGGGGGCTCTTTTATACTCATAGTTTTCAGTCTAAAGTGTTTCTTCAAAATCACATTATTTGTGTATGTGGGTATGTATGTAGGTATACAGTGTTTCTCACACTTGAATGATATAAGAGTCTCCAATGAAACAAAAGGATTGTTTTTTATTAAAATAACTTTTAAAGTTGTAAAATAGGAATCATTTGTTTTGCCTCTAGCGCTTATGTAACTTTAAAATAGAAATAAATACACAAATGTAAACAGTGTCAAGACCAACAAAATTAAAGTTGTTGGTTTAATATAATGTAAAATATTGAAATCTAAATAAATATTAAGTACTTCCTTAAAGAGTAAGAGATTAAATGTCTTTGGATACAGTTAATGTTTTTTTTTATATTTTGAATGTATTAAGGATCAGTTTAAAGCAATATATGCATATACTTATGTCTACACACTTAAATATATATTGGATGGCATATGCTATGTACCTATGCACATACCATAGGATATATATATATATATAGATATAGATATAGAGATAGATATAGAGATATATATAGTCTATAGAATGTGTTTGATACTATATGTATACATAGTGGATATGTATAATACATATGTATTCTATTTGGGATCATCAGACTTTGTACATAACCAAGACTTTGCTAATGAACAAACTTCAAATGCACATTTTAATGATGCATCATTTGATAACTTTGAAAGCTGTTGAATACATTAAAATAAATAAGATCGTCATTACAGGAGAACTCTAAGGTAAACAGATATAAATCTAAAATTTCTGGAAGAACAGGACAGTGTTCATTTATGTTTATTATACCCCTTGCTGCTAATTAACATATATTAAAAGTTGATGAGCATGATGTCTTACTCTGTTCAGGCTGCTGTGACAAAATAGCAAAAATTGAGTAGTTTATAAACAACACAAATATATTTCTCACATTTATTTATTTATTTATGACAGCAGAATGCATTACAATTCTATTTACACATATAGAGCACAATTGTTCATATCTCTGGTTGTATAAAAGTATATTCACACCAATTCGTGTCTTCATACCTGTACTTTGGATAGTAATGATCATCACATTCCAGTATCATTAACAACCCCATGCTCCCCCAACCCTCTGTCCTATCTAGAATTCATCTATTCCTCCCATGCTCCCCCTCCCTATCCAACTTGAATCAGCCTCCTTATATCAAAACATTTGTCATTTAATTTTTTGGGATTGGCTAATTTCACTTAGCATTATCTTCTCTAACTCCATCCATTTACCTGAAAATGGCATGATTTTATTCTCTTTTATTGCTGAGTAACATTCCATTGTATATATAGTTTTGGAGGGTTGAAGTCCAAGATCAAGTCACCACCTGAGTCTGGTGAAGGTCTACCTCCTGGTCCACTTTTTCCATGTCCTCATGTAGTAGAAGAAGTGAGGGATCTCTCTAGTGTCTCTTTTAATATTTTAACTAATTTAAATATAATCTCTGTTGTGATTTTGATGCTGTATTTTGCATGGACCTCACATGAAGAGCAATTGAATATAACTATCAGCTGGTTATGACAAAGAAAATGTTCATATTTCCTGAGAATTTCATCTCCAGTCAACAAACCTCACTGGTCATCAGAATTATGTGTTAATGTTTATCATACAATTTCACCTGTCTTTATACTTTGTAGAAATTGAATTATATAATGTTTACTGTTCTATATCTGGCTTATTGAGCTCAATGCAATAATTTTGAAATTCATACATGCAGTTGCATTTATTAGCATTTTTTTCTCTTTTGCTGCTAAATAGTATTTCACTTTGGGAATGTACCACTGCTTGATTATATAGCTTGCTATTGACATTTGATAGTTACAGTGCTTTAACTATTTTGAATTAAACTTGTTACATAAGAACATTCTTTTTTTAAATTTTTTATTGTTGGTTGTTCAAAACATTACATAGTTCTTGACATATCATATTTCACACTTTGATTCAAGTGGGTTATGAACTCCCATTTTTACCCCGTATACAAATTGCAGAATCACATCAGTTACACATCCATTGATTTACATATTGCCATACTAGTGTCTGTTGTATTCTGCTGCCTTTCCTATCCTCTACTATCCCCCCTCCCCTCCCCTCTTCTCTCTCTACCCCCTCTACTGTTATTCATTTCTCCCCCTTGCATTATTTTCCCCTTTCCCCTCACTGCCTCTTGTATGAAATTTTGTATAACCCTGAGGGTCTCCTTCCATTTCCATGCAATTTCCCTTCTCTCTCCCTTTCCCTCCCACCTCTCATCCCAGTTTAATGTTAATCTTCTTCTCATGCTCTTCGTCCCTACTCTGTTCTTAGTTACTCTCCTTATATCAAAGAAGACATTTGGCATTTGTTTTTTAGGGATTGGCTAGCTTCACTTAGCATAATCTGCTCTAATGCCATCCATTTCCCTGCAAATTCTATGATTTTGTCATTTTTTAATGCAGAGTAATACTCCATTGTGTATAAATGCCACATTTTTTTTATCCATTCGTCTATTGAAGGGCATCTAGGTTGGTTCCACAGTCTTGCTATTGTGAATTATGCTGCTATGAACATCGATGTAGCAGTGTCCCTGTAGCATGCTCTTTTTAGGTCTTTAGGGAATAGACCAAGAAGGGGAATAGCTGGGTCAAATGGTGGTTCCATTCCCAGCTTTCCAAGAAATCTCCATACTGCTTTCCAAATTGGCTGCACCAATTTGCAGTCCCACCAGCAATGTACAAGTGTACCCTTTTCCCCACATCCTCGCCAGCACTTGTTGTTGTTTGACTTCATAATGGCTGCCAATATAAGAACATTCTTAAACAAATCTTCTCATGGAAATATGTTTTCATTTCTCTTGGGTAAACATTTATGGGTGGAAGGGGTTAGGTCATAGTGTAGAAGCATGTTTAAAACTTTATAAGGAGATACCATTTTTCCTATAATTGTACATTTACATTCCAAGAAGCAAAATATAAGAGGTCTAGTTGCTTTATTTCTCTGTTATCTGTCTGTTTTATTGTTTCTCTTTTCCTCTCAGGTGTCTTCCTTGGTATTATTATTATTATTATTATTATTATTGATTCTGATATAGTCTCATTTGTTTGACATTGATATTTTCTTTGTGGTTTTCAAGGAGCTGTTAGAACAGTCTAAGCTGATAACTTCAATCTGTTTTTGAAAGATTTTATTAACATGTATTATCCAATTATGAATATTAAGTCTACCATCTTATTTAATATTTTTCCTATGTATCTGATACTCAATTATCGCCCCTTTAAGGCTTCTTTTGTGTTAGTTATTTCATTGTAGTATTTCTCTACTGTAATATAGCTGTATTTAGAAGTCCCTGAGGTCACCCTAGCTTCAGTGACTCACTAGGAGATCTCATAGAACTCAATATAAGTCACATTCACAGTTATAACTGTATCGATATTCTACAAAAGTAAAACCAGCAAGGCAAAAGACATACAGGGAGAATGCTGGGAGAAGTTGGGTAAGCTTTTAAGTCTCCTCTTCCTGTGAATTCTCATAGAATGCAATTAATTTTTCTAGTAAAAAATGTGACAATAGGTATAGGATGTTGTCTACCAGGGAGCCTCTTCAGAGGTTCACTGTCAGGTGTTTAATTGTGTTCTAGTCACATAGGCACCCTGTGCCTAACATGTAGCACAAGCCACGGTGTTTGCACAAATAACAGATGGTAAGAACCCCCAACAAAACCCTAGTTCCCATCTAAGAGCGAATCTTGTAAGCAGGCCTACGGATAAATCTCAGGCCTTCTATGTTAACACTTTCCCACAGATAAGCTAACAACCCTTTGTTGAAGATTTTTTTTTACTGATTGGATTTAATGGTTAAGATACTACAAGTATTTATAACATAATCTATAAAAACTTTCAATGACATAGCTTATTCTAGTTCTTTCTATTAATGTTATATATTTGCATCTACTTAATTTTATTATTTTTCCAAGTATTATAAATAATTTTGCCTTAAGCACTTGATAGACTTTTAAAGAAATTAAGAAACTTTAAATAAAAGCATTGAAGAAAATTTCCATTCTTCATGCCAACCTTTACATATATGAATTTCCATTTAGAATGATTCTTTTCTACTAGAAAAATTTTTCTTTTTTAAAAATTCTATTTGTAGATGGACAGAATGCCTTTATTTTATTTATTTTGATGTGTTGCTGAGGATCAAACCCAGTGCCTCACACAGCCCCAGCCCCTACTCTGTCTTTTTTATAGTATAGATTTGATCATAGCGAATTTCTATAGAACATATTTGTCTGTAAATCTTTTCTCATTTCCTTCTTCATGAAGAATATTTTTTCTTGATATTTGATTCTTATAAGTATCCTTTTCGCCCCCCTTACTTGCCTTTAAAAGACTGTTCTATTATTTCTGGTTTCTACTGTTTGAAATGAGAAGTCACTCATGCTGATATTATGCCTCTGAAGATAATATGTATTTTTCTGTGGATGTTTTAAGGATTGAATCTTTTTAGTTTTCAGCATTTTGACTATTATGAGCTTAGACATGCTTTTTATTTGCCTGCTCTGCTCATGTGGCAGAACCTAAACTCAATCTCTTTCTTCCCAGCCTCAGGCACTTGATATAAAATCAATGCAGCTCTTTGAACTCATGGCTGCTGGTTTCTGTTGAGTTCCCTCCAAGCTTTCCTACACAGTTTAGGAGTTATCCAAGGATTTAGGATGTTTCTATGCAGATTTTGAGGCAACTCCATCTGTGGCTATCTCCTTTCTGGGCTTTTCTTCTTCAATTTCCATCCTTTCTGGAATCCCTGACTCCAATCTCATTCTCTATAGACCAACAAGAGTATTAATTTTTCCTCAAGCTCCATTTACCAAACTCCAAGGACTAGAAAATGCCTTTTGAATAAACCAGCTAAATGTGAACTCACCTAGGTTGCTTCTGCTCTCCCAGGAGTGTGTGTTCCCCAGTCCTACCCCGGGTTTCTTCCGAGTGCTTTCAAGAACTTCCTTGGTTCTATTTTGTTCAGTTTATAATTGTCATCAACAAGGGAGCAAGCATGATACAAACTCACTTGTTATTACTGGAGTGGGAATCTGTCATTTGTTCTCACTGTGGTAATGAATTCAAATGCTAATGCAAGTCCTAAACTCACAGGCTTATACATCCAGATGATTCTTGGTCATTCCATGTGGTGTTTTCTGGGTTGTGAAATAAACCCGGGCATTTTAAATGTAAAATGAATTGGATTCCTGAGGAATGTACTTGAAATTCTAAGAAAGGTTATAGTTTGAGTTTAATGGTAATAATAACTAAGCACTAATTTATTTAAATAAAGCTATAACAGCAGGAGCAGCAAGAAGAGAGACCTAAAGTATACATGCAGATATGATGAAAGTAGAGAAAAATTGTAGGATGATGGAGAAGAAAGCTCAGTGCTTAGAATTCCACATGGAAGGAAAAGTTGAAAAAAGGAACGGGCAGCTCTTTTAGGAAATAAGAATAAAAACAACCAGCCTATATAATACAGAAAACATTTAGAACTAGTAAATGGGAATGCTTCAAAAAATAAATATTCTGTAATAATTCAAATGTAGTGATCTATTTGAGGAGAAAGAGCAAGGTACCCGACATGCTCATTTTTGATTACCCTGGCGCCTACTCTCCCTGTCCTGTTTCTCATCACATGACACAATGAAATCTTCTGTGTCTAATGATTAGCCTAATGATTAGTTGTTTATGGGGACTAACGGGAAAAGGACAGAAGATAGAAAAATGGGAAAAACTATCAACTGGAGAATGTGAAGGGAAGGAGGAGGGGCATGGACAAAGGAAATCCTGTAATCTAGGCATTGGCAGGTTATAACTAGTCATATAGAGAAATAGAAGAAGATGTGGCTGAGTCCCTGTAGTATGCTTGTTTTTAAGTTCTTTGGGTATAGACCAAGGAGTGGATAGATGGATCAAATGGTGGTTCCATTCCAAGATTTCCAAGGAATCTCCATACTGCTTTCCAGATTGGCTGCACCAATTTGCAGTCCTACCAGCAATGTACAAGTGTTCCTTTTACCCACATCCTCGCCAACACTTATTGTTGTTTGTATTCTTAATAGCTGCCATTCTGGCTGGAATGAGATAAACTCTTTGATAGTTTTAATTTGCATTTCTCTAATTGCTAGAGATGTTGAACATGTTTTCAAATGTATGTTGATTGATTGTGTATCCTCTTCTGAGAAGTTTATGTTCAGGTCCTTGGCCCATTTATTGATTGGGTTACTTTTTTTTTTTTTTTTGGTATTAAGGTTTTTGAGTGCTTTATATACCCTAGAGATTAGTGCTCTATCTGATGTTCTTGTGGTGAAGATTTGCTTCCATTCTGTAGGCTTTCTATTCACCTCATTGGGTGTTTCTCTTGTTGAGAAACAGCTTTTTAGTTTGAATCCATCCCATTTATTGATTCTTGATTTTAATTCTTGCACTATAGGAGTCTTATTAAGGAATTTGCGGCCTAATCCAACATGATGAAGATTTGGGCCTACATTTTCTTCCATAGGTGCAAGATCTCTGGTTTAATTCCTAGGTCCTTTTTCCACTTTGAGTTGAGTTTTGTGCTTAGTGAGAGTTAGAGGTCTAATTCATTTGTTACATGTGGATTTATAGTTTTCCCACCACCATATGTTGAAGAGGCTATCTTTTCTCCAATGCATGTTTTTAGTGCCTTTGTCTAATATGAGATAAATGTAATTGTGTTGGTTTGTCTCTATGTCCTCTATTCTGTACCATTGGTCTATTTTGGTGCCAATACCATGCTGTTTTTATTACTGTTGCTCTGTAGTATAGTTTAAGGTCTGGAATAGTGATGAACTCAGCTTCTCTCTTCTTGCTAAGGATTGCTTTGGCTATGCTGGTTCTCTGATTTTTCCAGATGAATTTCATGATTGCTTTTTCTATTTCTATGAGGAATGTCATTGGGATTTTGATTGGGATTGCATTGAATCTGTACAGTGCTTTTGGTAGTATAGTCATTTTGACAATATTAAGTCTCCTTATCCAAGAACAAGGGAGATCTTTCTATCTTCTAAGGTCTTCTTTAGTTTCTTTCTTTAGTGTGTTGTAGTTTTCATTTTAGAGGTCTTTCACCTCTTTCATTAAGTTGATTCCCAAGTATTTTAATTTTTTTTTGAGGCTATTGTAAATGGGGTGGTTTTCCTAGTTTCTCTTTCTGAGGATTTGTCACTAATATACAGAAATGAATTTGATTTATGGTGTTGATTTTTGTATCCTACTACTTTGCTGAATTCATTTATTAGTTCTAGAAGTTTTCTGGTGAAACTTTTAAAGTCTTCTAGGTATAGAATTATATCATCAGCAAATAGTGCCAATTTGAGTTATTCTTTTCCTATGTGTATCCCTTTAATTTCTTTTGTCTGTCTAACTGCTCTAGCCAGTGTTTTAAGAACTATGTTAAATAGAAGTGGTGAAAGAGGGAATCCTGGTCTTGTTCCAGATTTTAGAGGGAATGCTTTCAATTTTTTTCCATTTAGAATGATGTTAGCCTGAGGCTTAGCTTTTCTGCATCTATTGAGATGATCATATTGTTTTTATCTTTGAGTCTATGGAACACAGCCACATCAATATTTATAGCAGCACAATAGCTAAACTGTGGAACCAACCTAGATGCCCTTCAATAGATGAATGGATAAAAAAATGTGGCATATATACACAATGGAATATTACTCAGCAATAAAAGAGAATAAAATCATGGCATTTTCAGGTAAATGGATGAAGTTGAAGAATATAATGCTAAGTGAAGTTAGCCAATCCCCCCCAAAAAACAATTCACTGATATAAGGAGGTTGATTTATAGTGGGGTTGGGAGGGGGATCATGGAAGGATTAGATAAACTCTAGATAGAGCAAAGGAGTGGAAGGGGAAGAGGGGTAGAAAAGATGGTGTAATGCGATGGACATCATTAACCGAGGTACATATATTGAAGACACAGGGGTGTGAATATACATTTATACAACCAAAGATATGAAAAATTGTGCTCTATATGTATAATATGAATTGTCATGCATTCTACTGTCATATATAACAAATTGGAGTTAAAAAAAATTAATTAAAAAACACTTTTCAATTTCTTGGTCAGAGTTTAAGTAAGTACATATGTATAACTGTTATTACTAAAGACATTAAAGATCTCTAACAAAAAGTAAATAAATAGAAAAAGAAATAGGAGAACAGATTTTTGCTGAATTGTGGACATGAGCTACAGCTAAAGGCTTCACTCAGTTTGTGGTGATGCACATTGATTGGGGTCTTGACAAGGAGTTGGTGTGACATAAGCACAGAAGTCTTCATGCTTCTGAGCTTCATGAGACAGGAAAAAAAGGGTACTGCGTACTCTGCTGGGTTGGGATACTGAAGTAGAGGGAAAACCTGGGAAGAGAATTTCATACTGAAGTAAACAATGAAACATCCAGATGTGGATGATTATATAAAATGGAACCAAGAAGGATTTTAAAACCTGGAAAATAGGGGTTCAGTCTTTTTTAAATAGAAGGCCAAATTTTTGACCAGACTGAATTGTTCTGTTTTAAAAGCTCAGAAGCCACTGGGATTTTTTTTTCCTTGAACCACATGTTCCTACACCTTAAAAGTAAACTGGAAAGCAGAATTAACACTGTTGAGTCACTGTACCAGTCAGGGTCCTGGCAGAAAATAGAGACTTTAATGAAGAACTAGCTACAGAGGTGTGAGCAAGATCAAGGGACAAACAGCAGATGCTCAGTCACCAGAGATGAACAACCCCAGGAAACCATTACCAACTTTCAGGCTGCCGGGAAGAAATAGTGTTCCTGTGGCCCGGGGGGAGCGAGAGCTATGGAGGAAGGTTGCAAGAAGACCCTGCTCTTAGAGAGAGACCCATGTGCTAAAGCTGTGTAAAAGTGGAAGAAAAATACTCTAAAACCCTTTCTCTTCCCACGCTTTGATCTCCTGGCAATAATTCCCTTTTGCTGAGCTAAATATAAAGCCAGAGAGAAAGGGGTTCAGATGATGTAGTTGGTAAGAATCAGCCTTCTTTCAAGGGGTGAAATAAACATGCAGACATTCATTTTGGCAAACTATGCTGAGGATGGGAGACTAGCTCCAGGGAAGGGGATTTACGTGTTACATAGTGAGAGTCTTTTTCTCTCCCTTTTGAGTACTGTGTGTCTGAAAACTGCCGGGACTAACTCCATCCACCAACCCTAGGATGCTGCACCTGAGCCCTTCCTACAGAAAGCATCTGTTCTCATCAAAGCCACCTGCCTGCCTGCTAGAAATGTGAGTCTAACTAAATCCATCCAACTAGTCTTACATGGGTTTCTCACTTTTATCTCAGAATGAATGATGTAACTCTGGGCCACCATTTCAAAAGACTGCAGATGTGGGGAATCTTTTCTACATCTGCTTCAGGGTCAGTAGCATGAAATGATTCTTGCTCTTCTAAGCCAAAGTTTCCATCACTGGGTATTGAGACACGTGTATTTGCTGTTGTCATTTTTTGGTTACCTTCTACTCATTCTTTAGGTCCAGTTTTGACATTATCTTCTGTATTTGGGTGAGATGCATCTCCAGCAAACTACCCAGCACTTCACCTTATACTCATTTCCACCAGGTTTGCTATTATATTCTGTTTTCTCATCAAAGTCCCTTTCCCAGGTGTGAAATGTTTAGAGAGTAAGACTGTGACTATCTAGAACTTTGTAGAGTTTGTGACACAGCCAGTACTTAGTCAGTCTTTATGGAATAACAAATATATGACTATGTGAATGAATGGAAGTCATAATGTAACTGGAATTGCTTGGTGGAAGTGCACACGTGTGTAATGTCACTTTGACTTTGGACATGCTATGGCTCTTCTGGGCCTCACCTTTAAAATCAACAAGGTTATTCATGACCTTTATGATCCCTGGAAGAACTAACATTTGCTACCCATGTTTCATGAAAAAAATAACAAAGATGGCTACACTTACCGATTTCTTTTGAATCAGGAAGGATATGATGTCTATTTTCACAGAACAGGGAGATGGTATATAGAAGTCACAGTGAACAGGTCGACTGTTACTTCTGCTGAATCAAGCATTGAGTTTTAGTTACTGTGAGAGCAGAGTGTTTTCAGACATGTCAACTTTGAGTATCGTGACATTGGTATTTTTTGGAGTTTGGGAGACTGTTCATCCTCATGCCTTCTCATAATTTTTGAAAAACTCAAATCATTTCACTTTGATTTCCCTAGGTAATTACACTGTGTAGCATTGAAAGTAAGGAGTGCTCAAGAAATACAGAAGGTTCCAAATCCACATGTGCAGTCAGGGCTGCAGGGATCTCTGTGTGGTTTAAAGGGAGGAGTATGATCCTGGAGGTAGTTTGACATGGATTTGTCTGCAGGAGGCACAGGCCTCTTCTGAGCTTGGTGATACTGAGCAAGCCACTTAACCTCTCCTGTCCCCGGCCCTTCATCTATCAAGTGTAAATCATGATTCTCAGAAATGCCATGAATATTAAATGAGATATTAAATGTGCAGCATCTAGTACATAGTAAAGAATAAACAAATGATTAATATTACTGTTATTGCAGGCACACATGATCACAGACTCACAGTAACAAAAATTTATAAGTTATCCAGTTAATTCTGATGACTTTACCATGTCCTTAATGCTCATTTTAGAGTTTATGGGCTTTTTTTTTATAGTAATGATAATAATAACAATACCTTACTATAAAGGATGCAATGACATTTGTCAGAGCGCCACCAGATTCCCTTAAAGTATTCAAGATATCCCAAAGGCCTCATATACTGAACCAGACACCTAGATCAACATTTTTCTTGGGTATAAATCAGCACTGAATTTGATTCCTTTCAAACACTCAAAACATTCTTCTAATTTTCTGCTGACCTTAGGGGAAAGAAAAAAACAGCCAATTACTTGAAGAACTAATTAGTTAATTTGTGTGGCTTCTTTAAGTATATACCAGTCCGATATAGCGATCTGGATCTCTAGATATTCTCTGGCATCCAGCTATTTCAACAAGGCCTTAATTACTTTGCAGTTTGTCCCAGATCTTATTTTCTTTTGCTTAGGGCAGGTTTTGAAAAAGGAGTTCTGCATAAACTAATGAAAGAGCAACTAAGAAACAGTGTTCTTTGGGTGTAATAATTGAGAATTCATTCTGCAAGGGAAGCATTACGAGCAATGGCAGGAGCCAATAAAAGCACATCACCAGGTGAGCAGTTCCTTCTTCTGTGGAATCTGTTCGCTCCTGCCATCAGCACACTGCACAATGCTGCTATTTAGTCTAGAAGCCACCATCTTATTTCAAGAATATGTACAAAAACCATGTTTTGTAATATAAATGAAAAAGTAAATCAAAAACCGAATAAATACTGAAGTATGGCTCTGTTCTGAATAAGGCAGAGTTCTTTTCTTCAGAAAGTTTGCTTTCTTTTTAAATTTTTTTAATTAGGTCCTCCCTTTATTTTTGTTTTGTTGTTGATTTTTTGGGTACCTTTTATTTTTCCACTTTTTCTTATTGGTGCATCATAGGTGTATATAATAATGGGATTTGTGGTTGCATATTCATACATACATAACAATATAATTTGGCCAATATCACTCCCCAGCACTTCCCCAGTCCCTCTCTATTTCCCACCCTTTGATCCCTTTTCTCTACTATCTCCCTTTGATTTTCAGGAGATCCACCCCCAGTGAAATATGGCATTTGTAGGAGAATGGATGAAACTAGAGATCATCCATTTTGTCAAGAAAAATAAGTCAAACTTGGGAGGGCAAGGGTCATATGAAGAAGCTAGAGAAAGAATTTACTTTCTAATTGAGAAAAACAACCACCAAGAAAACAACATATAAAATATTATAATACAAAGAAAAGAGAACCCCATAATAAAAAGGACTCAGATTTAGTTACTCTTTTCTATGTGCCAGTCATTATTCCAAGTAATCTACATGCCCTATCTCAGGTAATGTTGTGACAAACCTATAAGGTACTTTTACTCTCTTTATTTTACAGATGGGGAAACTGAGGCCTGGGGAAATAACTTGTTCAATTTTAATCAGCTAGTTCTCATCCTAGCATTCAAATCCAGACACACCCCTAAATTCATGCTTCTAAACATGTTCAAGTGAAGACAGGGAATTGAGAGAACAAAGAAATCATTTTCATTTTATCTTGGAGACCTAATTTGCAAATAGGGGATAACTATAATGCTTACTATTTATAAGTACCTCATGCGATGAACCAAGGCAATACCCGCACAGTACTTCATCTTGAGCTGAGGTTTACCCCTGAGCAATGTGGGATTTCCCCAACCACCTATCTGAATAGACTCACCCCACTGAGAGCACCTGTTCACCCAAGCCAGGGGCAGGAGAGGGAGTCCACTCTGTCCCTGGCAGCTACCCAGCAGTGCACTCTGCAATATTAGTTATTGCTGGCATGCCAACTCCAATCCACCATCTGAAAAGGATTGTAGACACCAGAGTGCAAACTGTGGCTCTAACAAGTACTGGAAATTTTCCTCACTGATTTGAAGCATTTCAGGGAGAAACTTGAAAGATGCCACTGAGATGTTTATGTATGTGACCCAGACGCACACTTTAAAGTGAACAAACAAAACAATCTTCATAAAGATTTTTTCAGAACAAAGCAAGATATAAATAAAAGTGAATTGATTAACTTATTTTTCCTTGGGGAATAATAATTACCCCTAAGTATAGAGCAGAATACCAGGAGACAGATGTTAAAAATATCAAATTTCTCAACCATTGGATGTATCACTTTTCCAAGGTGGATCCAGTGTTTTTCACTTTGACACTGAAATTGTTAACCTGAGGAAAATAATCAATACTTTCTTATACTTAGGGAGAGTCACAAAATCTAGCACTGGGATTTAAAAAAAATTGAGCAGGAAAGAAGAAATTGTTAAAGTATGATATGAGTGATCATTTCAAGAACTCAAGAGCAAATTAAAGTTCTTTGACATAAAAATCTACTAGAAGCGACCAGATGTTTAAGAAAACCAAAAATAAAAATAAATAACATCACTCTAAACATTCTGCCAGCTGGTGTCCTACAATTACCCAAGAGTATACTCCTTCCTCAAAACTGAGAATGTGATAGTTTGTTCACACCATGATCCTTATATCTGTAATTTGCATTTAGTGGTATTTTTAGTTTCTTAGTATCAAAGTAAAATGCAGCATCAGCTCTCAAATCTGACAGTCTGTACACATACATGCATCCTTCAAAATGGAAAATTTTATTAGGCCCAAATTAAATATGTCAAAATGCCATCACTTACAAGTTCATTGTATCATCTAGAAGAACTGATACATTGGGGGGGTTTCAGAATTCATATTTTTTTGGTGGTTGCCGCAGTCTGGCTGGGCACAATCAGGAGCCACTTGTCAAAAGAAACTAACTTTATTTTTAGAACCACACATGCCAAACAAAACAGCCTCTCAGGAAAAACCCTCAGAGCCTCAACTGCCACCACCGGCTTTTCACAAGCCTCTCTCTCCCACACAAGCTTCTCTCCACCTCCCACAATCCTCCTGCTCTTGAGGCCGATTGGCTGGGTCACATGGGCGGAGCCAAAAAAGTCCCCCAATGAGCAGCTCCCTGGTCTGAAAGGGCAGGGAAACAGTCCAATGAGCATCACCGCAGAGGAGCCAATCAGCTAGATGTTGCTGGGGCCGAGGAGCCAATCAGCTAGATGTTGCTGGGGCCGCTGTGAGCCAATCATCAGCCGGCAGCTGGAAGTTTGCTGGGGCCCCTTCGGCTGTGGCTCTCAACAGGTGGTATTACTAATTATTATTGTGGGCTGAAAAACGGCCTCCCCCAAATATCTACGTTTTAACCTCTAGAACTTATAAATACGTTACATCAAAAAAGGAATGCTATAGATGTGATTACAATAAATGTCTTGAGATGGGGTACTTATTTTGGATTTTGGGGTTATACCCATTGTAATCACATGGGTCCCGATGAGAGGGAAGCAGGAGGGTCATGGAGGGAAAGCAGAGTAAAAATACAGGCAGATGTCAGAAGGTGAAGGAAGGGCTGTGGGCCACACAAGTAGGTGGTCTCTAGAAGCTAGAAAAGGCAAGGAAGTAGAACCTCTTGAAAGGAACCTAGAACCCCTTGAAAGGAACCAGTTCTGCTGACACTTAAGATATTAGCTAGGTGAGATTGATTTCAGGCTTCTGACTTCTAGAATTGTAAATTAATTTGTGGCATTTTAAGCCAATGTTCTGCAGTAATTGGTTACAGCAAGTATGGGAAGTGACTGCATCAGTGCTATTATATTCCTCTTATTGTTCCAGAGCAAAGGAGGAGCAGCAAGCATACTGACACAAAGGGGTTTCGGTGCATTCAGTGAACACAACCCTTATGTTGGGTTTTACTGAATGGCTCAAATATAGCTCAAAAGTATAAGATGAAGCCCAGCTTATTTCATTTCCTTTTAAAGTTCATGTTTTTTTTATATCACGTCAAGAAATTTTTGCCTATATAAATCTTTAACTCAAGGTCATAGATTTCCTGCTCTTCCAGGAGTAGACTTACCTATTATATTTAGGTCTGTGAGCCCCTTTGAGGTGGTTTTGTGTATGCTTTGAGGTAAGGGTCTAAATTAATCTTTCTGTATGTGGATATCTAATTATCCCAGAACCATTGGTTGAAGAGATTATTTTTCCCCCAATGAATTGTTTTGAAACTTTTGTCAAAAAAGTGTTGATCATAAATGCAAAGGTTTATTTCTGTATTCTCAACTCTGCTCTATTGATCTGTATGTCTATTCTCATGTCAGGACCATAATGCATTGATGACTGCAGCTTTATAGTAAATTATTTAATTGGGAAGCAAAAGTTCTCCAACTTTCTTTTCTTTTTTTAAAAAATTGGGTTTTAGTTTAGGTCTTTTGTAGTTTTACTAAATTTTAGTATTGGACATCTCAGTATTTATTGGCATGTTGATAGGTTTTATTGTGATTTCATTGAGGAAGAATACACTTGTCTCTTAAAGCTCGCTTGCTGAGGTTTAGGTAGATATACATGTACTTAGTCATCTAATTAATACTTAGGCCCCCTTGGGTCTTATTATTGGTAGGAAAGATTTATTTTCCTGGAAGAAGATTTCATCTCTTAATTACTGATTCACTCGGCTTCAATCACATGCCAATTTGGCAACAGTAGCTCTCCATTTTGCCTTTTGCTTTTCCAGTTGGTACCTTTCCCATGTCGACTCAGCATTATGCAATCTTGCAATGGCCCCATTCCCACTCAGCCATTCTTCCTTTTTGGCCACGTGCCCCATTCACTATCAGATTCTTCACTTTGCCTCCTTCTTCCAAGAGAATGGTATAGTTCTCCAAGTTCTGCGATCCAGAATCTCTTTATTATAATATGAACATTTGCTTCTACCTAGTTCTCTTCAGAGGATAAATGAAGCAACTTTGGGTCCAATTACAGAAGATATGACTCCTTTTGCTGACTACATCATGTATGAATTGTGTGATCACAGGCTAGTCATTAACTAACTCCTTACACCAGCTTCTCATCCCTAGAATAGGAATTTTGATAGCTTTTTCATCAAGTTTTGCTTGGGAGTCAAACTAGATAACGTATAAGAAAGTTCATTGAAAGCAGAAAAATATATTAGTATAAGATAGTATGTTCATTTGTCATTTAAAATTTAAATGTTTTCTCAACTAGATTTTATGACATCAGAATATTTTTGTGACATCTAACATAAGGTATGCAGATAAAGCATCACAGATATTATAGTTGAATTAATAAAAATCTTTGCAGCAGTTTGAAATAATAATTTGACCTGACATAGCACTATGTGACTTGTGTAAACATAGGCACACATGTGAGTATCTATGATAGAGACAGAAACAGAAATGTTCCTCTTGGACAACAGCATAAGAGACTCTAGCAGCCTCTAAGCAAACATGGGTAAAGCAGGTCTTGAAAATAAGCACACACAAAACAGTTTGCCATCTTTAGGTCCTTGATTTCTGATCGTCTTCTGGAAACCTTTCCCCAACCAAAGCAAAAATGACCTTCAAAACCATTCTCTTGTGTGTGGAGAGTGCTCAGGGATCGCATATCAGAAAACACTGCCTTATCATTTTGAGGAAGGTAACTCAAATCAGGATTACCAGTTTTTGAGAACGAAGAGCTTCAATAACATCTCTCACAAACAGAATTAAACGGAATAAAATTGACCTTAGAAAGGGCTGAGAAAAAGGTGTTCTTTCCCAGATGCAGAAGTCCCTGCTGCCTTCTTCAGGAAAACTTCCCTCTTGCAGAGCGTGGAGGTGCTGAAAGGACAGCAGACTTTCCCCAGACCATTCTCTAGTCTAACAGGCAAAATCAGATCATTTTCCTCCAGTGTGCAGCAACGAAAGAGCAAGGGATGAGAAGATTATTTTCTCCTTCCTTTTATAAATTAAATTTTCCTTCATAAGCTATAACCTTGACACTGACCTCCATTCTGAATTTCTTCTTTTTTGAGCATATAAGTAAGATAATTGACATTAACTAGAACAAAATGGCTAGTTTTAATATATGTGTAACTCATATGAGAATGTCCTTTGAAAAATTTTCTCATCTCTCAATTTCATTTAAAAAATTCCAGCACATTCTTTTCAAACACAATAGTTTGACTTGCTTCGCTTTATTATTAAAAAAATTAAAAGGAAAAAAAAAAGTGAAACCAAGATTTGAATTGGAAAAGAGAAAAACCTTCCTTTATTTAAGGAATCATATTTTAATTACTTAAAAAATTAAAATGCCTGCAAAGACCACTGAGGTATAGCCAAGAAACTAAGCCCAAGTAATTTATGAGTGAGGAATGAAAAATTTTGAATGTTAAATAGTGGAGAAAGATGAAATTAGATGCCAAATGTTTGGAATACTTAAAACCTTCCACAATGACAGTAAGTACTCCCTAGAGAAGCATATGCAAATTAAGGTTTGGCTGGATTTCACTCTTCCAGTTGTTGATGTAAAATAAAATTTTTTTCAACTGACAGAAATGAAATCTGTATTTGTTCAGAGCATGTTGTGAAGAATATGTTGAAGATCTTGAGTTTCAAAGATTGACTTTGTCTCTCACTCCTGTATTCATCCTCGGGCTTTAGTGTCTACTTTCTGCAATGCCTCATCCTCTACCCTTCTCTGTTGCTCAAACCTGGAATCACTGCAGTTGAGCTACTCATTTTTGTGTATCCAAATAGTGGTTGCCTAAGAGTAAAGCTGACATATGGATTTGCTTTTCCATTTGGAGATAAGAGGTAAAGGGTTTATAGTCCCACCTCAGAGAAATAAAAAGAAGTAGCAGAAATTGTTTGTCTCCTTCTTCTCTTTGATTATGAGTTTTATTCAAAACAATAAAGATGGCTGTCATCACTGTCCTCTGGGACTTTTTTGCAGGTATACGACATGTGAGTAGAACTGTCTGAAGAAACCAGTTGTGCTTAAAGAGGAGCTGGGGGTGGATGTGGGGCTTCTCTGGCAGCTTCTTGCCTTAGGCTTAAGGGTCAGATTAAGCCAGTAGATACAGAGGGCAAATATAATCTCTAGGAGGATAGAGGTGATGGTTTATGCCCTGAAGTAATTTAGGTTATACCTGGGGATCCTGAATTGCAAAATACTAACTCATATGTAGTGGAATGAAAAGAGCCATATGAGAAAAACATGGACAAACAAGAGGGAAACAGAATTTAAGTCCAGCTGGATAATAGGAGAAAGTATCACAAAGATGTCATTTAGCATAAACTAGGAAGATGGATAAAATAAGTATGATAAGTAGAGAATGAAAGGCAAAACTTTCCAACTGAAAAAAAATAAATAAAATAAAAAAAGAAGAGTAGTCAGGCTGATTGGTTGGAAGATACACAGGGATGAGACGGGAGCACATCTAGATCCCAACATCTTGATTTTTAAATGTTATGCACAGCACTTAGGCAAGAAAGCTATTCAACCCTACATCCTTCTTCTCCTTTTTTTCTTCCCCTTATTCCTATTACCACTACTGAAAGTCCATAATAACAGCTGAATGACATGGTATACTTTCTATCAACCATATACTGTTTAAAACACTTTGCATTCATTCCTTTACACTTAAATCCTTATAACAGTTCTGGAATTAGGTGCTATTAACATCCTCTTCAGTTTTTACATGAATCAACCCAGGGATAGATGGTGGGTCGCTTACCTACCTTCACACTGCTGATACATTATAATTAAGCAAGACTCAAAGGCTGATTCTAATGTCGGGCTCTTATTCCTACCCTGTCTTGTCTCAGATGAAAATTTGAAAAAAGTATGTATGGTTAAGACCTAGGAAGCAGAGAAGAATGGGAGGGGGGACATTGTGTTTGCACGTAGCTGTTTATGGCTCTCAGAGGCTCCCACCAATCCTTCTTCCTTGTCCAAGAGGCAACAAAAGAGCCCCACGGTGCCACTGTCCTGAGTTCTGTCTGCAGGAAGAAGTTTTCCCTCTGCCTCCCTCACAGAAGGCTGAGCTCTGCACATGCAGAAGGGAGAATGTCATTAGAAAAACCTAGTGCAAGAGGCCCAGGGAGAAGCTATGTGAATCAGGATGGAATTAAGACAGTTATAGATACTTGGAGACCCCAGTTTAAGTGCTTCTTTTGAAGCTGGGGGTAATCTCCAGTCACACATGAGAAAACTACAGATCAAAGAAGTTAAGTGCTTTAGTATAAGTTATATAACTCAGTTGTGGCAAATCCAAGAAAATGAATCAGGATTCCTCACTTCTAGACTAGACCTTTCTTCACTTACCCCAGGTAACTCACTCCAGTGCATGTGGGATACACCCAGGCAGGCAGACAAGGTGCCATTAAAAAGCCATGATGTTCCCTCATAGTACCAAAGGGGAAAATTCAGATAGGAGATAAACTCCCAGGAAATATATTTGGTCTACAGATTCAGGTGAAAAACTTTTCTTGTACTATTTATAAGTGACTTTACTACTGTTCTTACCTTTCTTTGCAAGTGTGGTGAGGGATGGCCAAGATTTGGGGGAATTTACTCTCTTCATCAATACTTTGTAGCTGTCTACCATAGGCAAGAGATGCAGTTAGGTGGTGCACAGTGCATCCTAGATGGACAACACAGGTTGACTGTGAAGGATGCCATATAAACAATTAGTTATTGGTATCTTACACTCTCAAAAGCTTCAAACCTGGTTTTCCCACAGGGAATGTTTCTACCATCTCCACATTTTATTCTATTTTTTATGCCCAAACCCTAGCAGGTATCTTTCTTCTCTTTACCCCTTAGTCCCCATATCTAGTCCTTCATTATGTTCTATTGATGTTGCCTCTCAAATTGCTCCCGACTGTTTCCTTCTCTCCAGTTCTACCACACAATCAAAGCCCATGCCTGGAGTACTTCAGTTCATCTCTATTGTGTCCTCTTTGGTTACTAATTTATACTCTGCAATCAGAGATCTTTAGGAATTGTTATCTGATTATTCCAACTTCCTGCTTAAAATAATAATTTTTTTTTGTACCATGGATTGAACTCAGGGGTACCTACCTACTGAGCCACATCCCCAGCCCTTTTTTCATATTTTATCTACAGAAAAGGTCTCACTGAGTTGCTTAGGGCCTTTCTCAGTTGCCAAGGCTGGCTTTGAACTCACGATCCTCCTGCCTTAGCCTCCTGAGCTGCTCAGATTACAGGCGTGTGCCACCTGCCAGGCACTTAAAATATTTCAATTGTTGGTTTTCAGAGATAAACTTTTGAATGCCTAAATAGTGGAGATACCTGAAAATTTTATGTTTTGTATATTTCTCTATTTCTGGGCTGCTCACTCTGTGCCACCCCGACTTTCTTCCCTTCTTTCAAATTCTCTGTGTGCTCCTTTCTGCTACCCGATGATTGCCTGGGCTCTACCCTCTGCCTCCTCTACATCCTGTTCTCACCCCAACATAACTCCTTGGCAACAATGATAGATTAGTCAGAGAAACCTTCTCTACCCTTCCCAGGTTGGTTCATTAGACCTGTTGTCTGTTCTAATAGCAATGTGTGTTTTTCCCTTGAGGAGTTTTAATGATTAATTAATGTGGTTCTAATATCTCCCTCTCTCACTGAACTGTCACACACAAAAAGGACCTTCTCTCTTTTGTTTTATCCCTTTATCACCAGAAAGCCAGTTGGCATATAGATGTGTTTTGCAAACATCTGTGGAATAAATGAATGGATAAAAAGTAGAGCTCCAACGAGAGACAGACAAGTTCTAGTTAATGTGCTAGCACTTTAGGACATGGTTTTTGGACTGTATTCTCAGGGAAAGAAAATATTCAGATAACATTGTGAGAAGCACAATGTAGGAACAGAAACAGCATCTTTTTAAAAAAGGTGCATAAAGAAGAAAGTATAGAGTGGCCTAGATTATTTAGCTCCTTTTTGGGAAAGTAAGTAGCAATATATACAACCAGAGAGTCATATTCAAATAACAAAAGGCTAACTAATATATAAGCCTCCAGACAATGGGCTATATGGGGACAGGAATGTGGAGGGAGAGACTGAAAGTATCTAAGCAAAGCTGATATTCTGTTGTTTTACTGTGCAATAGTGATGAGAATGACTCTTTAATCCGTAACCCCAAGATTCTACTTCTGAGGTCAGATGGCTTTTCTATGAAAATTAATTTAATGGATCATGGAGAATGTAAAAATCAGAAATGGGGGAAACCATTGGGAGATGTTTATATTATCTAAGTTATAAAACAACAGATTTAGCATCTTACAGTTCTGAAGGTCACAAGTCTGAAATGGGCTTTACTGATCTGACATCAAGGTGTCAACAGGACTGAGTTCTTTCTGGAGGCTGAAGGAAACAAGCAGAATCTGTTTCCTTGCTTTTCCCAGCCTCCAGAGGCTGCCCACACTTGGCTTATGACCTTTGCACTTCAACCTCTGCTTATGTTGTTTTGACTTCCCTGATTCTGACCCTCCTGCCTCTTTATAAGGCGACTCTTGTAATTATATATCAGGTCAACCTGGGTGATTCAGAATAATCACATTTCAAAATGTCTAATAATCATATATGCAAAGCCCCTCTTGCCAGGTAGGTTTGTGCTCATGTTTGTCACAGGGCATCAATAATGGTTGGTGGTGACTGAAATGATAAGGATAAAAATAAATGAATGGCAAGTGTCCAGAGAATTGAGAGGGGATGAATTGCATAGCTGTATACAGCCTACCAATGTGTAAGGGAAAGGACCACCTGGCACACATTTGGTGAGAGGAGATACAGGTGAGCTGAGGCGCTTTCAGGAACGGTTGACTACTTATAAGGGAAGGACAGCTGTGAATTATTTTCAGTGCTTGGTTTATAGCCTCAGGGATCCAAAGTGCACATCTCAACTTTAAAAGATGGAAGTGACCTTGAAATGTGTCACTCTCACTTTAGAGAAACTAAAGCCCTCTGACCTGTAAGTCTCAGCCCACAGTTAAATTTTCAGATTGCTTGTGTACCTGGGCTCTTCATTCATTCACAAACTTTATGAGGTGATCCCCATGTGAACCTCTATTCTTAGAGCTAATAGATTTTAAAATGTGTCCCTCCGTGTTTTAGTCAGATTTTTTTTTTCACCTCTGTGACTAAAAGAACTGACAAGAACAATTTTAAGGAGGAAAAGTTTATCTGGGCTCATGGATGAGCAGAACATCAGGGTGGACATGTGTGGCAGAAGAAAGCAGCCAGAAAAATGGCATTTTACAAGGCTGGGGCCTTCCAGGAAACTGAGGCAACATGAAGACCCCTTTCAAATCCTGCTTCTTTTGACCAAGTCAGAAAGATTTCAGACATGGTGCTCAATAACAGGTGTGAGTTTATTGAAGGGATAGGAAAAGGGAAAGGGGACACACTCAAGAGAGAGCAGAGGGACAGTGTGCGTCTCTTGCACTCCAGTTTCATTGGGGGATCTGAGAGAAGTTTCCAGAGAGTCCCACCCAGGTCCACCTCTTGACTGATAGCAGGGTGACATCAGGCTTTCAAGACTCCACTGCCAGGACAACTCTGTGTCACCTTGGTCCATGCTGTCCAGTTCTACTTGAATTCTGAACCATAAATTCTTACAGATTTTATGATTAGGAGGAATTTTCCTTATCTCCTTGAGTTATGGGATCTGGTCTGTGAACAGGGTCCCAAAGGTGTCCCCCTTCAGGGTAGCTTGGATTCCTCTTATTGACCTGCATTTCTCCTCTAGATAACAGATAGTTTTCTGGGAAATGTAACATATCCTGTCCACTTGAGCCAGAGAGGGCTACAGGTAAATTGTTTCTTAGAAAAGAAGTGTGTGTGGGTCAGCACAGTGGGCCCATTTAATAGAATGTATCCCTTAACCTCCTGTTCCCACCATTTGCATCTCTTTTTCCCCTATCAGCACCAGGAAGCAGAGAGATTCTCCTCATCATAGACAAATATATACCCCAAAGTCACACCCCCGATGACCCACTTTATTCCAGCCACACCCTACCTACAACCCAGTTAATCCCTATCAGGGAATTAATGATAATTCTAAGTAAGAATTATCATTAATTTAACTTATTACTAAGTAATTTAACTTACTTAGAATTAATGATAATTCTAAGTAAGTTAAAACTCTCATAACCCAGTCATTTCATCTATAAACCTTCTTGCATTATCTCATACTTAAGCTGATGTTATATAAACCATAACCATCCATAAGGATATGTGGTCATCAGTGAGTTAGACTTTAAGTTGAATATTGAATAATGTGTTTTCTATACCCTGTTATAAATTGTGTATATATGTATAATACTTATATAAATTTTGTATTATTTATATAACATAAATATATAACAAATAATTATGATTTATTTTAAATATATCTTATAATGTAATGTATATTTATGTTGTATATTATATTAATATATTATTATATATAATGATATAATATGATTTGTAAATATATTTTATAAGTATATAAAAATATTTATAAATATATGACTGTCTGCTCCAAAGCAGAATAGCCTTGTATTCTCATGGAATTGTCTATCTAGACAGACAGCAAATTTTTAAAAATAAGTTAACAAGGTAGAATGGTAAGTAGGAAGAGATAATATTCCCTAGAGGGTTAAGGGCATCCTCTTTAAGAAATACATGATTTGAACCTTCAATAATATGACACTTGTGAATTTGTTTCTCCAGGCTTATAATATAAATACTTGAGTCTTCAGCTAGAAATTAGAGAGGCAAACCTTTATAGTTTCAGTTAACAGGCCACTCCTATCAATTCCTTATTCACAAAGCATGCAATTCATACAGATTCTCCAGGAACTCAATTACTCACTCACCTTTCAAAGTGAAGAATTACAAGTTTTAGGAGCCTTGTTGCTTGGATAGAATTTATAGCTGCATTTTCTTTAGTCCAGCCAGCTCTCTGGTGTTGGATCTCCACCAAATGATACATTCTGACTTACAATATGGGTTGCTACAGGTCACCTCCTGCCTGGTGTGTTCCCACTTTGGTTTGTTTTAAACTGAGTAGTTGCCCACCAAGGCATCTGAGCCAAACTTTTCTGGGAACATTGAAAAACCATTCATTAGCTAATGGATTCTTAAGATAATTGAATTGAATGTCCCCCTTTCCAATCCAAGTATGAAAAGAGCAAATTCTTTATACTTTTTTTTTCTAAGATCCTAGGTCCAAACTGGAAATGAAATAAACTGCCTATAAACATGGTCATTGCTCAAATTCAATTTGTGTTCATTCAGTGTTTTGGTTCACTCAGAGATATATGTGAGTCTGTCTCAGACATTAGTTTACTTCGGTGGTAGGGAAGGAGGATAGTATAAAGCAAAAATGAGGAAGTTGGAATGGAGAAAGGAAGGGAGAAAGGGAGGAAAGCATCTTACATTCTAGGTTTACCCAAGTGATATCTACATTAAGTTGTAGGATGTGATGGTATTTATTCATGTGCTTAGCCCCTCTTCTAGGGCTGAGAACGTTATTGAACAGTCTACAGTCACATAAGCAGCAAGTAGGAAAAAACCCTTGCATCATGTATTTGTACAACAGAACCCCACAAATATTTGCTCTTCCTCCCCATCCCCTTTTCTGAAAAAAAAATACATTTTTTGAGTCACATGGCAATTTCACATTAGTAAAAGTTCTCCTTTTAGCCATCTTAATAAGTTATTAATTTTTAAGAAAGCTAAATACTACCCTGACACCACTTATTTGAGGAATCCAATGCAATCAAACTCAGAAGCAGAAGTGGTTGCCAAGGGATAGGGAGGGGAGGAAACAGGGAGTTGATAGTGGAAGGATGCACAGTTTCAGCCATAGTGGATGATGAAGTCCTGGAAACCTACTGAACAGCATAGCGCCTATGGTTAAAAATGTTCTGAGAAGGTAGATCTTTTGTTGTGTCTTTGTTACAAAAATAATGAGTGGAAGAGGACGAGAAGGAACTTTGGAGGAAAGGAGGGGCTCATGACATAGATTGTGGAGATGCTTTCACAGGTGTATGTCTCTAAACTCACCATGTTGTATACATGAAATATGCTCAGTTTTGCATGACAATCATATACACTGGCATTTAAATAAATTGAGAGTTATTTTTGGCCCTCAATGGGGAGGTTTTAACAAGAAGAAATGCCTCCCAGAATGAAGCAGACAGCAAGGCAGGAAAAGAGGGATTGTGGGAGGGGAGAGGGGGAGGAAAGGAAAGTTGGATCTTTCAAATGTACTGTAAAGAACTCTTTTCTTCAGGGTGGATGGGACCTGAGGGGGTGTCAGAGGAAAATGTCTGTGTAGGAGACATGCAAGCAGGGACTAGATAGATCCTGGTAACTGCTAACAGCACCAAAGGCCAGATTTGGGAACAGCTTCTTGGTATATATTAGAATAAACAAAACCAGTGGAAGGCACCAGCACACACAGGAATGACTGGGAAAAGAAATCATGAAAACTTTTCCAAGGAAGTGGGCAAGAAGGGACTTAAATCAATAATACAGAATCTCCTTACTCGAAAGGAGACAATAGGTGGATGTCTGTGCCATCTCCACTTGGCTCAGACTCTCCCACCATGCTCTAAAGGAAGGTCAGGCTTTGCCAGACAGGTTCTGGGCATAAAAAGGTACACGGATGGGAAATGTACAGCTTGATGAATATTCAAAAAGTGAATACTCCCCATGTAACTGCCACCTACTGTCACAAGAAATGGATTACTGGCAGCCCTCCAGACAACCCCCTTGAGCCTCCCTCAGGCATGATTCTCGCCCTGCAAAAATATACACCATTCTGTCTTCTCCCATGATCCATTAGTTTCTCCTGCTGTTACACTTTATATAAATGGAATTATATAGTCTGTACAACTGTGCATCTTCTTTTTGCTCAACATATGTCAGTGAAATTATCCATACACACACCAATAATTCATTCCCATTGTTATATAATGTTCTATTGTATTATATGACTGTACCACTATGCATTTGCCCTTACATTAAGACTGTTTTCAGATAAGTGTCAAGAAGAATGGTGCTGTTAACATCATGTCATACTGTTCAACAAAACATTATCTACATTTTGGGAACATATGTGCGTCTTTCTGGCAATCGCTGGGTGATCCTACATACTTTGAGCTATAGTGGACAAAATGCTTATTCATTCATATCTAATTTGTGTATTGGCAATGTTTGATATTGTTAGTCTTTAACTGTAGCTGTTCCAGTGAGTGCTTAGTAAATCATTGTGATGTATTAAGTTCTATTTCCATAATTACTAATGAGCACCTTTTTTGTGATATTGTATTTTGGAAAGTGTTCTATGTCTCAGCCTGTTTCTAGAGGGTGGTTTATCTTTCTTGCTCTTTTTCTTTCACCTTCTAAAAAAGTAAGCTATTTTAAAAATTAGTTTATAAAAATCATCGTAAAGGTTACTTACTTATTGTTGCTGAAGCGTTCATTTTATGGTCTGCAAATATTCTCTGTTAGTTCTATGTATTGGAAATATTTTCTCCTACTCTATCTTCTCATTCTCTGTTTCTTTACATAAAAATTTTCAAACATAATATAACTTAGCAAATTTTCCTTTAGTGCTAGTGTTTTTCCTATTCTGAAAAGTGAACTTCCCATGTCCTATCTCAGATTGGAACGTCAGTGACACATGAAAAATATTTTACCCAATTTGCAGTGTGATTACACTAATTCTCTATTCCAGGTACTAATCTGTCACATAGGTGTTGTGCAAATTTTTCCCAGGCTATGACTTTCCTTTTCAATCTTAACATTGTATTCTAAAGAGCAAAGGCTTTTTAAAGAAAAGGAGTAAAACCTAGTTAATTGATCATTTGTTTTATGGTTTGTTTTCTTATATCATGTTTAAGAAATCATTGCTAAGCCCAAAGTCACTAAGAAATTTCCCTGATTTCTTTTGGAATTTGTATAATTTTATACTTTTATACTCAGATCTATGACTTAATTATTGTTCATATTTTGAGGTAAGCACTGAGGTTAATATATTTAAATGGAGACATCTGGTTGTTGCAGTGTAATTTATTAAAAAGATTATATGAAATTAATTGCCTTGGATATTTGTTAAAAATCATTTGACCATGTATATGTGGGCCTAATTCTTAACTCTCTTTTTTTCCACTGACCTCTGTTTTTATACCATTACAACACTGTTTTGATTACTATAGTTTTAAAGTGAATCTTTCATTCAGATAATTTAAGTCTTCTAGCTTTGCTATTAGGTTGTTTTGGCTATTTTTCACTTTCTTTTTAAATTTTAGAATCAGTTTGTGAGTTAAAAATGTCCACTGGGACTATGATTGAGATCATGTTAATGTTGTAAGATCTATCTAAGGAGAAGTGACATATTAACAATATTTACATTGGGTCCATAAATACCACTCTATTTATATAGGTTCTCTTTTTTTTTTTTAACTCACCAATGTTTATAGCTTTCAACTACAAATCTTGAACATTTTTTTTCAGATTTATCCCTAAGTACTGTATGGTTTTAGATTTGTAGAAATGGGATTATTTTGAAAATTTCAATTTCCTCCTGTTCTTTGCTAGTTCATAGATACACTGTTGAGTCCTGAAACCTTTCCAAAATCACTTGCTATGTTGTGGAATTTTCTAGTGTACAATCATATTTGTCTACAAATTAAGACATTTTACATCTTCGTTTTCTTAAAACAGGGGTGAAATTATTTAGCTTTTTATGATTATGATAAACCTGTGGGTTTTATGATGTGAAAATCCTTTGGGTTTTTCAAAAAAACTTTTTATTATATTGGGGAAGTTCCTTCCATGCCTGGTTTGCTAAGAGTTTTCTTTTTTTTTCTGCTTGTCATGGATAGATACTGAATTTCATAAATGTTTTGCTTCATCTGTTGAGTTGATCAGATTTATTTTTAGGCTTGTTAATATGTGAAATGTTAAAGCTAATTTGCATCCCTGGGATAAACCCCACTCAATCTTGATGCAGATTTAATTTGCTAATATTATATTGAAGTATTTTGTCTGTGTCCAGGAGGGACATAGTTTTCTGAAGCTATTTTTCTCTAGTTTTGGTACTAGGGTAATGCTGGACTAATAAAGTATGTTGAAAAGTATTTTTTCACATTCTATTTCCTAGAAGATTTTGTGAATCTTGTGCCATTTAAGAAATATGTCCATTTCTTTAAGTAGTTGAGCTTATTGGCATAAAGTTATATGCAGCCTTTTCTTAATATATTTTTAAATATCTGGAGGGTCCAGGGCTATATTTCCTCTTTTATTCTCATCTTTATTTCTCTACTCTCAATTTTTCCCTTTCCTATGGCTTTTGAAAGATTTTATCATCAGTTTTTAGCCAGTTGACTGCAATGCAATTTAAATGTCTTATTTTCATGTTTTTGCTTTTATTTATTTATTTATGTATTTATTTATGTATTTAGTATGTTTAGGGGCTCTTCTTGGTATGTAACTCGATTTCATTATTTGTGAAAAATTCTATCATTATTTTATTTCAAGGCTTTTTCATTCCTTTGCCTACTGATGTTTCCTCTGCCTCTGGGACTATAAACTGTTTCATATTGTCCTAGATTTTGGATGCTCGCACTTTTTTTTTTTTTTTTAACAATTTTTCTCTTTTCATTTGTACATTTGTATAATCTTAATTGACATAACTTTAATTTAATTAATCTTTCTCATTCATGTTTATAAAAGTGTTAAAGGATATTTTTGTTTTCAATTCTAGCAGTTTTAGTCACATCAATTCTAACATGTTCTTGTTCATCTATTCTTGACATTATATTCCACTTGAAGCAATGACTAGAAGTTCACTAATTAGGATCTGATTTTGATAGCACAAAATTTCTTCAAATGGAGAGGACATTTAGCTTTTTATTAATTCCAAACTTGGATCTACAGAGTAAAACCATGGAGAATTTTTCTTCAAGTCCATGGAAAACTATTAACACTCTGGGAGAATAAATTTTCATTAGGTTCTGTTAGGATTTAGATATGAGGTGTTCCCCCAAAATCTCATGTGTGAGACAATGCAAGAACATTCAGAGGTGGAAGAATTAGGTTGTGAGAGGTGTAAATGAATGGCTTAGCCCAGTTATATGGATTAACTGGGCGGTCACTGCAGGCAGGTAGGGTGTAACTGGAGGAGGTAGATCATTAGGGGTATGCCTTTGGGGTATATATTGTTGTCCCTGGGGAGTGGACCGAGCTCTCTCTACTTCCTGGTAGCCATGTCCTGGGCTGCTTTCCTCCACCATGCTCTTTTGCCATGATGTTCTACCTTACCTTGGGGCCCAGAGCTGTGGAGTCAGCCATCTATGAGATCTCTGAAACTGTGAGCCAGATACACTTTTCCTCCTTTAATTGTTATTGTCAGGTCTTTTGGTCACAGTGATGAAAAATCTGACTAAAACAGAAATTAGTGCCAAGAGTGGGATTGTTACTATGACTATCCTCATCATGTGGTTCAGAAGCTTTTGTTGTTTTTTGGAGTTTGTGGGAAGAATTTTAAAAGTTTAGAAATTCAAAATGGAAAAGCTTTAGAATGTCATAAGTAGAGCTTAACGGATAGTTGTGATAGGTGCTCAGAAGACCAGAATGCCAATAGCACTGTGGAGAGTAAAGAGTGGGCCTGTGACATTTCAGAGGAGGACTCTTTTTGCCATTTTGTTTTGGAAAAGAAGTCGTCTACATTTTGCCAAATGTCCTGAAACTTTCTGTGAGACTGAATTTAAAGGTGATGGACTGATTAAGCTGGTGAAAGAAATTTCTAGGCTGCATAGCATTCGGGTGGTGGCATGGACACTACTGGCAGCTTTTAGCCATGTTAACTGTGATAATCAGGGGCATAAATTAGAGAGGAAAGATCTGAAAAACTTAAAATTTGACCAGAAAAGTGCAAGTAAAACTGGGGCTAAGGAAGCCATGGTTATTAAAGAGATTACAGTCACTAAAGAAATGTTAAATACTTTGCCCAGAGAAAATAGGAAAGACAGATTAAGAGTATCTCAGGAATTGGCAAAACCACACCCATCACAAACTCAAGGGTGTAAATGTGAAAATTCATTTGAGAAGAGATTGGAGGGGACACAGAGGGGCTTAGGAAGTTGTTTCACCAAGGGCAGCTTCCGAGACCTTCAGCCAAGATCCCTGGAGGGTTGACTACTGCTCAGGATGATGGCAGACCTTGGTATCAACCCCATGGTGCTAGTTCTACAGGAATGCAGGATGCAGGAGTTAGGAAGTCATGAGGGCTTCACCAATATTTCAAATGATGGACCAGGGGGCCAGTCAAAGTGTAGCAGGGTTAAAGTCCCTGCAGGCTGCCTCTGAGAGGGTGATGTGTAAAAAAGATGAAAAGCCAAAGCTACAGTGGAGATCCTCAAAATTAACAAATGCCAGTAATGTGGGATACCTACTAGAGAAAGCTGCAGGAATTAAGCAGATAGGACATGTGGGCTGTTACCAGCAAGGCCATAGGTGCAGAGCTGCACAAGCCCTTTGAAAAAAAGCATCACAATACCATCCCCCATATGCTGGACATGGAGCTATAGGACTTGTTTGCCCAGCTGGATTTCAGTTTTGCTTTGGGCTCATCCTTTCTATCTATGCCTCTGTTTCTCTCTTGTACAATGAAATATTTACTCTCTGCTTTGTATATAGGATAGATATGACTTACTTTTGAGTTTTACAGGGATTCATGATGAGAGTTTGCTTTGAATCTTGGGAGATTTTGGACTTAGACTTTGGGGCAGCAATGAAACTGTTAAGACTATGGGGACTTTCTAAAAACCACTTGAAAATTGAATATGTTTTGCACTGTGAGATGGGCATGAGCTTTTGGAGGCTAGGGGCAGACTGTTATAGTTTAGATATGAAGTATTCCTCAAAAGCTCCTGTGTGGGACAATGCAAGAACGTTCAGAGTTCAAATTATTAGGTTATGAGAGGTGTAATCTAACTAATGGCTTAATCCAGTGATCTAAATTAATTGAATGTTTATTGTAAACAGATAGAGTATGGTAGGAGGAAGTAGGTCATTAGGGGTGCACTGTTGGTGTATATATTTTGTTCCTGGTGAAAAGAGCTTGCTCTCTCTGCCTCCTGGTGGCCATGTGCTAAGATGCTTTCCTCCACCATGCTCTTCTGCCATAATATTCTGTCTAATATTCAGACCCAGAGCTATAGAAATGGCTGTCTATGGATTGAGACCTCTGAAACCATAAGTCAAACAAATTCTTTCTCTATGAATTGTTCTTGTCAGGTCTTTTAGTCACACTGATAGAAAAGCTGAATAAAACAGGGGTGAAATTCCCATTGGTGTCTTGTGATAACTGGAACTGGCAAATCGAAGGGGAGATAGCAGAGGATTCTGTGTTGTAAAAAGCAAACATAAACTCATTAGTTTTTGCCCAGAACTAAGAATTAAGAGCTCAAAATTGTAATCCCTCATCTGGTTCTACTGGGAATTGTCATCTCCAGAAAACCTCCATAGATCTTAAGTTTCAGGCTCGGAAAGTAAAGCTAATGAGAAAGACTGCACTGAAATACTAAATGAGGAGTATCATACTTTCAAAGAAGAAAGAAAAAAATTTTTCCAGAGGGTGTCTCTAAAACATGTTTATAGGCCATTCCAGTCAGAACATTGGTTCTCCATCTTATTCTTAGACTTGAAAGTCTTAAGTGCAAATTAAAGTTATTTATAAGAGCCTGAAGATACTTGGTACTTGTTTCCTTTCCCAGATGGAGAGGAAGCTGAGAGAAAAATCTGCAAATTTTCTCTATTACTTGCTATTGTTCCTAGTGAACCTTAAATTATTAGTTATCTGGTTAAAAAGCCCTCAGTGTAAAAGCAGCCATAGCAATATTCTGTTCTACGTCACCTTGAATATCATTTTCTTCTGTGAGTCTTCATGATAACTAGAGATTAAGCATGGACCCTGGAAAGAAACCTAATAGTGAGATGCAGATTTACAGGGCTTACCTGACAGGAAGCAGTTAGTGGTGCAAGATGGTTATGTCTAGCTCCATATGATTTCAGTGTATCCTAACTATCCCACAGGTGGTAGGTGGAAATGTAAGATACACAAAAAAGAAGCTAAACATGTAAAATTTAGATCTCTTTTCGAATCATGGTTTAAGGGAATATTTAAAGAGTTCACAAAAGCGCTTGGAATTTAATGGATACTAAGTGTGAACTGCATCTGAAACTGGACCAAATAATCAATTAGGACCTAGACCCCTTGGACTCTGGCAAACTTCAAGGATAGTAAATGAGAGTAGAAAGGAAACCACTTACTAAATTAAATCAAGTCCTAGCTTATCATAAATCTTTATGTATTCAGAATTTTGGCTTCTGTGAAGATGCATTTTCCCTGACTCTTCTGTACATGTTAACTGATTTCTCTACAAGCCATTCTTTCCCCAGAGACCACAGTAAGGGTCATGTCTTCTAGTGTACTAAGCATCATGGATACTATTATGCCTATCTAGGGCCTCAAGGAAGTTAGGAAATGCTGTCTTAATGCATGGACCCATGTAGCAATACTATTCATCATAGGATACTAGGGTTATGAGTCCAAAACCTAGTTCCTGTTCACAAACATACTGGGCAAGAGAGAAGACAAAGTTAACTCAAGAAAGCCCATACTTTTCAAGAAAGATTACTTTTTAAATGTCAATGTATTCAGGAGTACATGATAATGTCCTCCAAAGCTTCTAGGGATAAGGTTTCTAATATGGTTATATTTTTATTGTTAGCATCTAGCAAAGTGTCTGGCATATAGTAGGCATTAACTAAATAAAATTCGAATTAAGTAAAAGTAAAAATTCAGAACAAGGTAGTTTTGGCAAGAGGGACTTCTGTGGTAATGTGGAGCTATTTAGGCCCTGTATGAATGATGTTTGATAATGGTGCCCATCGTGAGGAGATCTAATCCTGCTCTCGCTTGACCAGAGATACCTCTTTGCTTCTCCTCTAGACAACACCCAACATCTCCTGTGACTTGCAGATTCAGGGACTTGTCCACTCAGTCTCTGATCCAGGCTTTTGAGAACTTCTTCTCTCCTAAATAAATCTGTCTTACTCTATTCATTTATTCAGTTGAAACATAACACAGAATTTTATGACATTTTGTCTTCTATTCTTTGCTAAAGAAAGGTACTTTTTCTAAGTAAAGCAATCATTAATCCATTTACACTTTTAAAAAAACACTTTGAATGGAGGCAGGGCTTTAGAAGGCTCTGGAGTTAAGGCAACTGTGTTCAAATACCAGCCTATCCTTTAAAAGCTATGTAACCATGAATGAGATACTCACCCACTTTAGGCTTCAGTTTTGTTTCCTCATCTTTATAGTGTGTGTGTGTGTGTGTGTGTACATTTATAGTACCTCCCTCATAGGGCTATGAAAAATAAATATGAAATTTATAGAGCCCACAACAGTGTGAATGTGAAAATATGAGAAATCATTTATTCACTTATTTTGTTTTGTTTTGATCCTTTAACCAATGCATGAGAAAGAAATAGGTGCCCCACAGATCAAGTAAGACTGAAATTGACTGCTTCTCAGAGGTCTTCCTACCCCCTGAAAAAGACCTATTCATACATATAACGCTGTCATAACCAAGAACCCTTGTCTAGAAAACTACTACTGCTCTCACACTGCCAAATGAAAACCATAGATTTCACCACAGAAACAAATTCAGCCTTCTGTATCATTACAAAGCCATCTAACCAGTCTTCTTCTTAAACTGCACCCCCTTCCCCAATCTTAACTTTCCTCAACAAAGAATTCTCTCTCCCTTTAAATTATGTTATACTCTGCTCAAAGTTATTCAGCAACATCCAGATTTTGGATGGGAAAAAAAAGTCAAAGGCTTTTCAATTTCATTCTGGCCTCTAAAAGATGTGCCTCCCCCCTGTTTCATGCCTGTATGATTTTATTTCCAACTCTTTTGGTCTTCCTGGTAGTTTCATCCACCCTGGCCTCCTGGCTACATTTTAATTATGCTAGATATGCCTTGATCTTGGTGAATGGCATTGGTGTTCCCTAAATCCCAGAATGCTTTATGTCACATGAGGAATCGCTTCACTGTTACATCTTTGCCCAAATACCCACTTATCCACGAAGTCTTTCCAACCCAACCTTTTTTTATTTGCCTTCCCATTCATAGGCTTTCCTCGTCTCTGCTGCTTGGATTTTCCATTAAAATGTTTGTTTTTTCCCCCCCAAACACTCATCACTTTCTAACTTAGATATAAATTACTTACTTATTATGACTTTTTTTTTGGTTTGCTTCCCTTAATAAAATATAAGCAAGGCAAGATTCATTGCCTGCTTGTTCACTGATGCATTGCAAGCATCTAGAAAAGTGCCTGGCATAGACTGGGGTGGCAATAAATATTATTTGGATCAACTAATGAATTTTGGTTTAGCACATATTTTATGCTAGATTTTAGTCTGGAGATTTCGTATAGTTAATCTGACTCAGTATATTGGCTTAGAAGAGTATAACATTATGATTTACAGTTTCTAAAATCTTGCATTAGATCATCTCTGAACTAATTTCAAATCATTAGGACATTCCTCTAAAGAAAAAGCATGCAATTAATTGAGAAGCCTATGATTGGGAATAATTTCCAAGGAAAAAGTAATTCATTTAAAAAAGTAATGAGGTTTAATTTTCTTTCTAAAGCAAATAATTACAGAAAGCCCCTGTGTCTAAAATAAACCTGAATATACAGATGTATCTCAAGACAGATTTTTGGGCATTATTTCAATTTTTACTTTAATGAAATCTGATAAGGCAGATTAAGATAGGCAAAAAGGCAAAGGATAGGCTCCAGAGTACCTTGAATTGTTTTTAAGTTTTATTATATTTTTGGTTAAAAGTAAGAGAGTGCATTTCCAAAAAATCATTTTTATGCTTCCATTTTTTTTTTGTCTCCTTTAAATTATTTAAAATATTGGCTGCTAAAGCACCATCCTTAGAGTCTTTCCAGCAAAGGGAGCTCATTCAATTGTACCCATTTTCCCCAAACTTACTTGGTGGTCAATGTCTGGTCACCATCTGGGAACCTTTTAATTTTGAGTGACTAGCAACCTATTGTATTGATGCTAGTGTATGGATATCTGCAGACTAATGAACATTTTCCAAGTTTGAAAAATTAGATTATTTTAACTCTGGAAACTTCACTTGATAATGTCCTCATCAGTCTAAATGAATTAGATTGTCCCTGTGTCTAATTTTCTTGTAAGTATTAATATACTAAGAAATTTGACAACAGTTCACTAACAATAATGGCTTTGTGTCTCTTGTAAACCCCTTCCCCAGCATCTTCTCTCATTGAGGCAACCAATATTGATTCAACAAATATTTAATGAGCACTTATGAGCTACTAGGCACTGTGGTAAGGTACTTGAGGTAAAGCAGGGTGGAAAGCAGAAAGATCCCAGTTCTCATGAGGCCAGTTCTTGATGTCATGTCTTCTTACACAGTTATTTGCTTCTCAGTTCCAGTTGATTTCTTAGTTTGATAAGTTGGTGCAGCACAAAGTTTCTCAACAAAGGGACATTTAGTCCCCAAAGGAGCATTTGGTAAAGCCTGGAGATACTTCATTTTCTCAGCTGGGACAATAGGTATGATAGTGGTACACAGAGGTTAGAGGACAAGGAAGCTGCTGAGTGACCTACAGTGAATTGGCCACACATCACAGCAAAGAATTACTTGACAGGGAATTTTAATAGTGCTGAGGTTGAAAACTCTGGTTGAGTAGAACCATAAATCCTTCCATTAACAGAAATTAGCTAGCCTTTCCATATAGCAAGGTATACATTAAACTTGTAGAATCAGAGTGAAGTCAGTGAAGCAAGAATTAAAGACAGGGAGTCAGTGTAGATAGATAATCAGGTCTGATTGAGAAAATGGCGGCTGGTTTAGGTCTGGGAAGTTGGGAGACCACCCTTGGGAGAGTGGAATGTTAATGCCACCAGAGCCCTTTGATTACCTGCCCATACTGTCCCTCCCAGAGGGTTGTTAAGGAAGCTCCCCCTGAGCAGACTGGGAGCTGCTTAATTAAAGTTGCTTGGGCTGCTGTTCCCTTCCTGCCCCATCATTCCACCTTGGCCCTTACAGCCACTTGCTGCTCACCTTTTGGTCTAGGTCAATTACCTATTCAGGAAGGAGAGCGATAAAGGGGAAGAGAGCAGGAGAACAAAGAAAGTCTAAAATGTTTAAAAGGGGCAGGACACTCTCACTTCTTGGGATACCAGGATACCAGCTAAGGGCCCCTTTCTCCCTCCCGGGGGAATTCTGTGTTACTATTTTTCAAATCAGACTTGCTTTCTATGGTGCCTCAGCCACTTCTCTTTTGTTCAAACTTCAACATTTGAGGAAGCAGAACTTGTCACTGATAACCCATGGTATCATTAGTAATGTAGTAACTGGAAATATGCAAAACCATGTTCCAATAGGGAAAGCAGGATTGATTTATCTGATTCTGAGGAACATTTTTTAATGGATTTATCAACTGTTAACACTTTTCTCCCATCATGTGACACATGCAAAAGCAATTACATAAAAAATTGACCTTTGTACCTTCAAGTTATATTTATCATCATTTGTTTTCAAAAGATGTGACAAAGTGAGGATATATTAAAGTCTTCTGCCCACATTATGTTAGAAGCAAGAAAATGCCACTTAAGCTGAGGCCACTTAATTCAGTTTTTAATATGTTTGGGAAGAGTGGATGCCCCTGTTCCTGATTCAGAACTCATTGCACCAACATGGCCTCCCCTAGGTACAGACTCCCTCATTCTGTTTCTCATAATTTATATCCCTCTGAAATGGATATTTGTAAAAGCTCTCCAGGTCAGTTATCATTTACAGAGATATAAATGCTTAGGATGGAAATGCTTATTTCCAGGACAGCTGGGGTGGGATGGTACCCTTCCTATGGAAACAATTTGAATCAAGTTTAGAAAATGCTTATGTGGGGCTGGGGATGTGGCTCAAGTGGTAGTGCGCTTACCTGGCATGTGTGCAGCCCGGGTTCGATCCTCAGCACCACATACAAACAAAGATGTCGTGTCTGCCGAAAACTTAAAAAAAAAAAAATTAAAATTCTCTCTCTCTTTTTTTTTTTTTTAAAAAGAAAACGCTTATGTTTTTAATCATCGCAAAGTACTAGCTAGTTTTGCTTGGTTACTCATGGTTCAGGGAAATACAAATCAAATTATGTTAATTCTTCTCCAAAATAGATAAACAAGCTTGTACTGTTCCACACTTAACTGCCTTTCACTGCCTTAAATATGTCCAAATATCTTAGTCTGACATTCCTGATTTGAGCCCAAGCTACCTTCTAGACATTTTCATTTTCCTGTTTATCTGTTTGTTCCTTTTTCCTTTAAGAAGGAGGGGGAAGAAGGTGCAAACTAATTGCTTGCATGTCCCTTGGTTCTGTATACTATCCACTAGTTCATATCAGCTTAGGATGGTGCTGATTGTTATTGTGCTGGCCATGGTGACTGAGAGAGGAGGGCTTAAAAGTAGAGTAATTTCCAGGGCTTGGGTCAGGGACTTCTTCCTCAGAGTCCAAGTGCTTGAATTTTTAGTTCAGATCCTATAAGTGGTCCCCTAGAGAGTGTTGAGCTAGATTTCAAGAATAAGAAAGAAGTCCCCCTCGATTCAACAGTACAAGAGGCTGTGTGAAAATTGGAGTCAAGGGGAACTAGGAAGTCAGAGAATGCATAATTGAATAGAAAGCAATGAATCCTAAATTAGTGATCCACAAAAACTTAAAGAAATATTTAAATTTCAGTGATGAACTAAAGAAATTATGTAAACGTTTGGCTCATCTAGATAGCCAGTGTTTTTAATATATATTTTTCTTACACCTAGTGATGTTGAACATCTTTTCATGTACTTAATGGCCATTGGAATATGGATTTTTGCTAAGTGTTCAAAAGTTGTTCCCATTTGTTATTTTGAGATAATTGTAGATTCACATGTATCAAATTGGCTCTTACATGTGTCAAATTGGCCCTTAGTATTCCCTTATTATCTAGTTAGGTCTAAAATGTATGTAGTGATATTCTTGCTTGATTATGTTAGTGGTAATTTGTGCCTTCTCCCTTTTGTTAATTTGTTAGTCATGAGATGGGTTTGTCAATTTTGTCAGTCTTTCCAAATAACCAGATTTTTGTTTGGCTGATTTTTCTCCATTTTTCTGTATTTTATTTGATTGATTACTGTAGCTATCTTTAATTTTTTCTTCATTCACTTGGATTAATTTTGTTCTTTTTCTAGTGTATTGAGATTGTTGTATTCTAGTGTGTACAAGGCTAACTTGATACTTGGCCTCTTTTTTAGTGACAGACTCCAGTGCTATAAATGTTCTTAGCACAGAATAGCTTACATCACACAATTTTTAAGATAATATGTTTTATTTTAATTCAGTTCAATAATTATTTCCTTGGATACTACTTCTTTGACATATGGATAATAGACAGTTTAGTTTCCAAGTGTTTAGACATTGTCCTGTTATATTTCTATTACTGGCTTCTAGTTTTATTCCACTGTGGTCAGGGAACACATTCTATATAATCAAATTCTTCTACATTTGGTGAGGCTTGTTTGACAGTCCAAAGTAGGTTCTGTCTTAATAAAATTTATGTGACTGATGTGTCCATATTCTGGTTTTGGATGGAAAGTTCTACAAACCTGATTATATCATAGAGGTTGATGAGGATGAATTTTTCTACCAATTTTGTTGATGTCTCAAACTATAATTGTGAATTTTTCTATTTCTCCTTTCAGTTTTATTTGGTTTTGCTTCTCATATTTTGCACCTGCTTTTGGAGGGATTGACCTTCTTATCATTATGTGATATCCCTCTTTCTTCCTGGTAATTTCCTTTGCTGTAAATTCCACCTCATTAGGTACCAATACAGAGGCCCCACCTTCCATTTGCTAAAAATATTTGCTGATAATTTTTTTTCATATAATTTTACTTTGAACCTGTGTATTATCATCATACTTGAGGTGAGTTTCTTGTATGAATTAATTATAATGTTGGGATCATTTTTCCCTCATTCTTCCAAGCTTTTTCTCTCACTTTTTTTTATTGGTGCATCATAGTGGTACATATTGATAGGATTATCCCATTCTGTGGGTTCTCTCTTCACATTAATATTTCCTTTGCTATGTGTGAAGCCTTTTAATTTGATGCTATCCCATGTGTTAACTCTTGGTATTATTTCCTGAGCTATCCTTTTGAGAAAATTGTTGCCTGTCCCTCAAAATTGGAGTGTTGACTCTATATTATACAACTTCTAAGAGTAGTATAATTTCTGGCCTAATTCTGAGGCCTTTGATCTATTTTGAGTTGAATTTTATTGCAGAAGAGAGAGAAAGGTCTAGCTTTATTCTTCCACATATGGATAACCACTTTTCCCAGCACCGTTTGTTTAAAAAGCTGTCTTTTCTCCAGTATATTTTTGTGGCACCTTCACAAGGATCAGATGGCTATTTATGTGTATGTATCTGTGTCTTCTATTCTGTACTATTGGTTTATGTGTCTGTTTTTATGCTAGTACCATTCAATTTCTGTTACTGTAGCTCTGTAGTATAATTTGTGATGCCTCCACCATTGCATTTTTGGCTTAGAATCGCTTTGGCTATTCTGGGTCTTTTATTCTTCCAAATTAATTTTAGGACTGTTTTTTTTCTATTTCTTTGAAGAATGTCACTGGCATTTTGATGGAGATTGCATTGAATCTGTATAATGCTTTGGCAGTGTGACCATTTTAAGTATTATTTCTGCCTATCCATGAACATGAGAGGTCTTTCCATCTTCTGAGGTCTTCTTCAATTTCTTTCTTCAATGTTCTATGATTTTCATTGTAGAGGTATTTCACCTACTTGGTTAGATTTATTCCTAATTTTTTTGAGGCTATTGTTAATGGAATTATTTTCCTGATTTTATTCTCAGCGGATTCATCATTGGTGTATAGGAAAGGTATTGATTTTGTTATGTTGGTATTGTAAACTGCTACTTTGCCAAATATTTCTATCAGTTCTATCAGTCTTTTGGTGAAATTTTTAAATCTTCTATGTATGGAATCATAATAATCTACAAGCAGTGATAACTTGATTTCTTCCTTTTCTCTTTCATCCCTTTTATTTCCTTTTCTTGCTTTATTGTTCTGGCTATAATTTCTAGCACTATATTAAATAGGAATGGTAAAAGTGAAAACTCTTGTCTTATCCCAGATTCTAAAGGAAATAATTTCGGTTTTCCCCCCATTTACTTTGATTGGCTTTGGGTTTTTCCATATGTAGCCTTATGGTATTGAAGTAGGTTCCTTCTATACCTAGTTTCTTTACTGTTTTTTTTTTTTATCACTAATGGGTGATGAATTTGGTCAAAACCTTCTCTTCATCTATTGAGATTACTAAGTATTTTTTTGTCCTTAATTCTCTTTATGTGATGAATTATTATTGATTTGCATATATTAAACCATCCTTGCATCCCTGGAATAAAACCAACTTAATCATGGTATACAATCTTAATATAATGTTGAACATGATTTGCTATTTTTATTAAGAATGTTTGCATCTAAGTTCATCAGGAATTTTGGTCCATAGTTTTTTCCTCCTTGATATATCCTTATCTGGTTTTTGGTATAAATATGATACTGGCTTTATAGAATGAATTTGGAAGTGTTCCATCCCTTTCTATGTCATGGAATAATTGAAAAAGTATTAGAATTAGTTATTTTTTAAAGGTTTGATAGAATTAAGCTGAGAATCCATATGGTCCTGGGCTTTACTTTGTTAGAAGGCTTTTTACTACTGCCTATATGTCATTACAAGTTATTGGTCTGTTTGTGTTTTCTGTGTTCTCTTAATTCAATTTTGGCAGATAATATTTGCCTAGAAATGTATCTATTTATTCTAGGTTTTCCAATTTATTGGAGTATAAGTTTTCAAACTAGTCCCTAGTGATCTGAGATGATTTCTCCTTTTACAGCTCCAGTTTTATTAATTTGATTTTTGTCTTTTTAAATTTGATTAGTTTGGCTAAGGGCTTTTAAGTCTTGTTTATTTTTTCAAGTAACCAATTCTTTGTTTCATCTGTATTTTTTTTAATTCTCAAGTTAATGTACTAGATAATTTTGACTTAGTGGTTTCAGCTCATTATTTCATTTCTTCTTCTGGTTTTGAAATTGGTTCTTTTTTATAAGGCCTTGAGTTGCATCATTAAGTCATTTATTTGGGACCTTCCTGATTTTCTTATGGAGGCACTCCTAGCTATAAACTTTCCTCTTAGAACTGCCTTCATAATGTCTCCTAGGTTCTGGTATATTTTATCAGTATTCTCATTTGAGTCTCAGAAATTTTAAATTTCCCCCTTGATTTATTCTATTATCCATTCATTATATAAAAGCATACTGTTCAATCTCCAAGTGTTTATATAGTTTCTGTAGGGTTTTATCATGTTAATTTCTAATTTTATTCCATCATGATATAATAAGATGCAAGGGGTTATATCAATATTTTTATTTGCTAAAAGTTGCTTTGTGGCCTAAAATATGGTCTATTTTGGAGAAAGTTCCATAAGCCACTGAGAAGACAGTGTATTAAGCTCTTATTGGATGAAATATTCTGTAGATGTCTATTAGGTGCATTCAATTTATGATATTTTTCAGAACTAGAGAGTTTCTACTGAGTTTATTACTATATGATCTATCTAATGGTGATCAAGGTATGTTGAAATCACCCAGTATTATTACACTATGGTCTGAAGCTTCAACTTGAGCTCTGACTCTTTTGTGTTATTAGGTGCACCCAAATTTGGGACATAAATATTTATTATTGTTATGTCTTCATGTTGGATTATTTCCTTTACCAATATGAAGTTACCTTTCCTGTCCCTTCTGATTTATTTTGGTATGGAATCTGCTTTGTGAAATATAAGAATAGTTACTACTGCTTGTTTGGGGCCTCCATTTGCATGGTGTATCAATTTCCATCCTTTCACTTTCAGCCTGCGGCTGTCTTTGTATGTAAGGTGCATCTCATGCCAGGTGAGGTGACAGACACATGACTGTAATCCCAGCAGCTTGGGAGGCTTAAGCTGTAGGATCATGAGCTCAAAGCCAGCCTCAGCAATTTAGCATCTCGCTGAGTTGCTTAAGACTTCACTGCCTCTAACTAAATTATGTAAAGGAACTGGAAATGTGGCTCAGTGGTTAAGTGCCTCTGGGTTTAAACCCCAAAACCCCCTCCCCAAAAATGTGCATCTCAGGTAAACAACACATAGTTGGGTCTTGTTTTTTAATCCATTCTGCCAGCACATAACTTTTAATTAGAGAGTTCAGAGCTATTACATTGTTATTATAGAGAGATGTTTATTTATTCCTGCTATTTTGATTTATTTATTATATTTAATTTGGTCTTGTTTCTCATTTGCTTAGCTACTTTTCATAGGAGATTTGATCTAAAAGATCAAAGCTTTGAGTTTTGCTTATTTCCTTTTGTGTAGTATTTACGTTCTGTAGTGTCAGTTTTGTAGTCATGAATTCTTTTAGTTTTTGCTTATCTTGGAAGGTTTTAAATTTCATCTTCAATTTTGAATGGTAGCTTTGCTAGGTAGAGTAGTCTGGATTGACAGTTACTTTCTTTCAGGAATTGGAACACGTTGTTTCAAGTCCTCCTAGCTTTTAGAGTTTGTCTGAGAAATCAGAAGTGATTCTTATTGGATTGCCTCTGAGTGTGACCTGACATTTTTCTCTTGAAGCTTTTGAAACTCCATGTTTGTTCTTCCTGGTAGGAATTTTAATTATAATATGCTATAATTAAGAGGTTCTTTTTTGATCTTGTCTATTTGGAGTTCTGAATACCCTCTCTATATAGATGTATATCTCATTCTGAAGGCTTGGAGAATTTTATGGTTTTGTGTCCTTGAAGAGTTTATCCATTCTATTAGTCTACATCTCATAACCCTCTTAAATTCCAATAATTCTTAAATTTTTTTTAAATAAATTTTTTCTATAAATTCTTTATATTGTCCCAGAGTTGTATATTTTTATCATGTTTACTCTTATTCTCTTTTCTTTAACACATGGCTGGCCACTGTCTTCCAACTCCATCTACTGTATTAGAGAAAATTTCAACTGAACATTTGACTTACTGTGTCTTTCATTTCTAGAACTTCTTTGGTTCTTTTTCAATATTTCTGTCTCCTTATTGAATTTCTCACTCATATTCTTTACTGACTTCCTTAATTCATTCAGTTGTTTTTCTGTGTTCTGTTGGAATTCACTGATCATTTTATAATGATTCGTTTGAATTCCTTATCTGATATTTCATCCACTTCAATATTTTGTGGGTCATTTGCTGGTGAATTATGAACTTTAAGAGTGTTTGTTAGCTTGTTTTTTCATATTTTTGTATTCCTGTGTTGGGTTTTATGCATCAGATTTCACTTATACTCCTGCGTAGGCCTTTTTAGGGCACAATCTTCATTTGCTAAAGTGTTCTAGAGTGATCTAGATTGAGACCCTCTTTTAGATGTAGTACCCACAGGCTTTCTGTTATTGCTCTGTCCTTACTATAGCAATGGATGTCCATAAGAGGGTCTGGGGACCCAACCCTAGCCATTTATACTTGGGGTCTGCTCTTTATCTCTTCAATTCTTTGTATTAAAGTATAGCTGAAGATTGAGTGTGTGGAGCAAGGTACTCTATCTTTTGGTTGAATTTAGTTCAGCAGCAGTTTCTACCTGTGTACTTATAGTGTCCCTGTAAGGACACAAATAACAACAGCAAACAATATAAAGCATTAAACTAAACATTTTGTTCCTATTATGATATCTACAATGTTAATTGCCACAAAAAGCAGAAATGGTAGGTCAGAAATTACCACAACCACAATAAGTAGCTATAAACTACATATGGCATTAAAGTAACCAAAAAAGTGTCAACTATGTTATTCACAGCATTAAAACTGCAACAGCATTAATGGTGTGGGTAAGAGTTATATAAACAAGTTAGTGATAAAAGATTTTAAGAATGCAATTAATTAAGAGAAAAGAAAATGTAATAGGAATTTAGAAAAGAGTTTACAATTTCAAAAAATGAACAGAAAGAAAGCAGAAGAGATGTAGCATTTGATAACTATAAGGAAGGAGGAGAAAAATAGAAATAACAAAGGGGGAATGAAAGAATAATAGAATCTGGCTGTTATCAGGAGGGAAAAAAAGAAATAGATAAATGAAAATCATATAAAACAAAACCAAAATATACTAATCTAAAACCCTAACCCCTAAAAGACAAGTCAAGGAAAAATAAATACTTTTAAAAAAGCTAAAAATGAGAAAAACAAATATGTATAAACATCTATTAATGAATGAGCAAAGACACACAGAATAAAATTCTTAATGAAGGAATTATTTTCATGTGAGTGGTCAAAAATAGATCATCACTGTCTATGCCTGGCTATATTTATTTCCATTTCTTCTTGAGCTATGTACTGAGAGCAAGAGCAAGGTCTGGGAGTTGATAACCACTTGCTCTTTTTGTGTTGTTCACTAAGCTGCCAGCTGGTGTAGCCTGAGACTGAGCTGACAGAAATAGCTCTCAGTTTCCCTTCTCACCAGTAAGAGGTAGCATGGTGTGGAATGGACTGTCAATTGGAATTTTGTCCCCACAAACCAGGAGAATGCACTCCCAGGGTCAGGTTGCTAACATAATTTTATGAGTGGAGTTCCAGAAAGTGAAGCTTAGTCCAATCAGGCCTCAGGACTTTGCTGGGTGGTTTCTGCTCTAGAGAGATTAGATCAACACACCCATAGGGCCTGGAAGTTGCTAATTTCTGCTGACAGTCTAAATTAGGAGCCAAGGATTCTGCACATGAGATGGGGGAGTCAATCCTTCACTGCCTCTGCTGCCCATGAACACAGCCTCCCCAGGCTTAGTCCCTGTGTGTATTCACACCTGCCTTTTCAGATTTCTGACTCAATTGAGCTGGTCATGTTAGTCACCAGACTAAAAAGTGGAAGCAAATTTGGCTTCCCTTTGCTTTTCTGACTTGAATTCTCCTTGGTAAAATATTCCCCTGTTCCTGCTTTGCTCCCATTCTGTTAGGTACACCCCAGGCCACACTGTAGGCACCCACTGGGACTTCTGGCTCCCGTAGCAGCAGCTGCCACATGGCTGTGTCAAGATGGCTCGGCATCAGTATTTTCCATGCCAGTTGGAGAACATGGGGCACTTGTCAAGCACCAGTGCACAGTGAAACCTCTCGATCACCTAAGGGCAGGCTCTTTTTCTGATCTCAGGTTTTTCCATACTAAACCTGTTTGTTGCATTTCTGTGTTTTCCCTCCCTCTGTGCTAAACCAGTGCTGCTGCAACTTGGCTCCAATGTATAATGTACCCAAATTTCTGAGTTTCTAATACACTCTGACTGTACCATAATGAGTTAGTGAAATCCCTCTTTCATCCACCCCACAGAGAAACAGTACTCCTGCTACTGCTTGAATTCCAAGCCACAGAGCAATTAGAAATGCAGTCTTCCTCTAGCCCACCATCTTGAATCATCTCCCAAGCTTTATTTTTTTAATCAGGGTATCTAGATAATTTACATTTAATCTAATTATTGATAAGTCTGACATATTTGTGGTTTTTATGTAGTAAAACCATTTTGCCTTGTCTGTTTTCTTTTTTTCTCATTTTCTTATGTTACTTGAACTTAACTTTTTAAAAAAATATCAGTTCTATTGTCCTGTAATGTTCTTGATCTCTATGTGTGTGTGTGTGTATAATACATAATTGATTACTATTGGTATTAAAATATATGTAGATAACTTATTGTACTGGTGTTGACAATTTACAAGTTTGAATGAAATTAATATCCATACTTTCATTTAAAATTTTTCAAAATTCCTTCATTTGTTATACAATGATCTTAAATATTGTCTCTATGTACATTGATGATCTCCTCACACAATATTATCATTTTTTTCTTAACTGTCAAACATAATTTAGAAACTTCAGTTTTTGATCCTCAAAGGCACCTTCTTGTGTCATTTTCTGCTTCAAGAATTTCCTTGAACAATTATTTTATTATAAGTCTGCTAGCAATAAAGTGTCTTAATTTTGTTTAATCTGAAAATATCTTGATTTATTCTTCCTTACTGAAGGATGTTTTCATTGGATACAGAATTCAGGATTGAAAAGTTCTTTTCATCCTTAAGAAATTATTGAGACCAGAAAAAATTAGAAATTCTTATAAAAAATCCATTGTCATACAGATATTTCCCCTATAAATATTGTATCTAATACTTTTAAAATTTATTCTCTTGATGTCTCATTAGATTTTAGGGGGAGGGGAAAATCCAAGTTTATTACTTGGTGTATTTTTTATAGCCTCAGGGAATGAAATCTTACTACATATAGGCAGGTGAGAATAAAAGTCTAAATTCCTCCACTTCATCATTGCTGATTGGGGTGGGGCTTTTTTTTCTGGAGCCTCTGCCTGAAATAAGGCAGTCATTGTCTAAAATAATTTACATAAAAATTTTATGATTTGCTATGTACCATCTCTCTTGATACTTTGACAGAATGGGTAAGTTTTTCTTGATTGTTTGTTTTCTGAACCTATTGATGTTTCCAGTATTTTAAGCACCTAGTCTTATATATATGAGGCAAAAAGAAACCCCAGGAAATTCACTGCCATACTGTTATTCAACACCTGAAGTTAATGGCCAGGTGCCTTCCCTTAACATCTTTAAGAGTATATATGTTTTTCTCATATGTAATATTCATGGTTTTCAATGGTATTTAGAGACAGGAATAGAGAGAAATTCATCTACTTCATTTCCTCTTATAATTAACCAAATTGTGGAGAAGATACATAATTAAATATTATTAAAAACTTAATAACTTCAATAGCTGAATATGGTAAATAGATATGATATTAAAATTAAATATTTAAGTCCATTTTAAATTTGTTTTCAAAAATCAAACTGACATTTTAAAGATATTTAACCTTCTAATCTATAAACATGATCTATATTTAGATACTGTTGTTTCTCTACATAATATTTTGTGGTTTACAATGTAGATGTCTAGCATATTGTTTAATTTCTAAAATTTCTACTTAGAAAAGTTTTCATTTCTCCCTTAAAATTCTTCATCTCTTTATCCATCATATTCAAGTATTTAAAATTAATAAATATACCTATAATAGTTGTTTTAAATCTTTCTGAGACTATCCTTATCTGTATTTTAAATATAATCTATGTATCATCTGTGTCTGTTTTTTGTTTTGCTTTTTTCCAGTTAGTTTTTCTCTTGATAATGGTTTAACATTTTTTTCTTAACATATTTCAACACTTTTAAGTTGCATTTTCGTTACACTTTAAAGGATGGTGGAGATTGGAGCACTATTTGCTTTTAGGGATCTTCTAGATTTTATTCTCTTCTTCCATATCACCTTAAGCTTAAAAGACCAGTGTATTATGCTTTTCCTTGCAGTGTTATCTATTGTATATTTGCTTTTCTAGTATCTCCTCAAACCCAGGCCTTTTTGTTGACATCATTCAAGTACGTAAGTTGATATAGTCCACTAAATTTCATTCCACCAATATTTTCATGATTCTACAGTTCTTTGATAACTCAGTAAGAAGTATGATGTTTATAGAACCATCATTCTCTAGTTTTTATCCTTTAACTAGGAGTTAATGAAAGTATTGTTCACTTGCACAATTAAATTCTTGTTAAGCTGCAGAAGAGAGATAGTCCCATCCATTGTTGAGATCATATGAAGTGATAAAATCTGGCTCCTAAAAAATTTACTAAAATTTATTTGGAACTTATAAAATGTTCATACCTGTTAACTGATATTTTTCACCATCTAAACAAAAGAACTAGAAAATAATCACAATTATGAACAATTATTTTTCTCAAATTTGTAATCATAGTATTTGTTATAAGAAAAAACTGGAAATTCCCCAAATCTTAAAGAAGAATGATTCACTAAATTATGGAGAAGCTGTATAATTAAATATTATTCAGCTACTGAAAGTATTTTGCAAAAAGTTTTTAATAATATGGTAAATTGATACACTATGCTATTAAAATTAAATGAGTACAAGGATAGAAATGTCTATATTTAGTTTAATCTCAATTATATAAAGTATAAATTCACAGAATATACACCAATATATCAAAATGCTGTCTTCAGTATTCTCATGTCCTCTATATGTTTATACAATTTACTATGACAACTGTGAGAATTAATGTCAGATATGCTACTGTGTTGTTTTAAGGCAGTTTCAATAGTGTATGACAGATTTTTTTTTTAGAGGAGTAGAAATCTAATTAGTTTGTCATGGTATGCAACAGAGATTATGCTTCTTCAATTAATAATTCTGTGGATAATATAACATTATTATAGTAAAGTGATAAAATACTGGACTCTATAGCTAAATTATAAATCCAGTTCTCCCTCTTATTACCAATGTGATCTTGGACAAACCACTTATTCTGTGCCTGAGTCTGCTTTGTTCATCTGCAAAATGAAGAGTAAGAATGTCTACCTTCTAAAGTTTAAGATTAAGTGACACATAGTAGGCCTGTACTGATAGTAATTTTGTTATATACTATTCAACAGTTATTGTGTGTCAATTTAAGACAGTATAACCATATCTGTACAGATAGATGGGGTTCGGTACAATAATATATACGTCGATAATATATAATAATCAAGGTGACTAGCATGTGATTTTCTTCAAACATTTATCTATTCTATATGTTGGGAGCCTTTGGACTCTTTTATTTGTTGTGAAACATATCCTAAGTTGTTGCAGACTGTAGTTACCCTATTGTGCTCAAGAAATCCAGAACAAATGCCTTGTGCTTGGTTCTCCTTTTCCTTTGGAGCAGATCACTGGGAATAAGAGATGGGAAAGCTGAACTGCATGTTAGCATCTCTGTGTCACTGACATGAACAAGCCTTGAGGGGAACATCAGTTTTGCTTTCTTGGCTTCCTAAACCACATGGGTCACTATTTTTCCTCTTCATAGTAAGATTTTCTAAGATGTACTGGAAGAATACAACCCGAGTTTAGTTTTCAATACTCTGTAGCACACACACACAAACTTAACAAGGATGTTTTCCATCCACTCTAACACAAACCAGTCCAAGACAACATTTTATTGAATTCAACAGATGTAGGTGGAAAAGAGGAATGAATCAATTCCTTGAGAATCCAAAGCACAAATGCAGCCAGTCACCAGCTCCCTACTTACATTTTACACCGCAGGTTTTCTCATATCTTTGGTCTCAATTCCACACTTCTGGCCAATCTATTGTAGATTAGTAGAATTCCTAAGTCTCTTTTTTATTCCCAGTTGACCCAGTTAGAATCTCTTTTGTGTTTGATTGAAAATATAGACCTTATTTATATAATTTCTATTATTTATGAAGTTATGCTGTAATACAAAATGAAAACAATGATTTTTAGATATGAAATTTAATCACTATACCAAAATATTCAGCAGCTTCTATTTGTCAAGGTCTGTGCTCAGTGCTGTGAACAATACAATTAAATTGTAAAGCACATTTTCTTCTCCCAAGAAGCTGACAGTATTCAGTATAGAAGAAGTTCAATGTAAGTAGTTTTGACCATTCATAAAACAGACAAAATTTATCATTTAACTCATGTAAAACAGAAAGCAAAACTAACTAAATAAATAGGTTCTCCTCTGCCCAGGATTTTCACAAGCCCAGGACATCCTGAAGGCTGAGTTTGGGTTCCTAGGAAGGGAAGAGGAACATTCTAATGATTTACACACACAGGAAAAAAGGGAGCTAGTGGAATGGACAGCCTAGGAAAGGCATGGATGGTTTTGCTTGTGAGAATGAAAAATATCAATGATTCTAGGCAGAGGAATACAGTGTCACCCTAAACTTTATGTACAAAGCATAGGGTGGAGGGAGATATAGGTACTCTAAAATATATACTAAATCCAAGAAAGAATGAATAAACTATTGGGCAAAATTTTATAAAACAAATTTTGGCATAGATAGTGCTTACTCAAGAAGTAAAAGTTATCTATAATAAGAATATGTGAGCACAGACCTTGATAAATAGAAGCTGCTGAATATTTTGGTATATGATTAAATTTCATATCTAAGAATCATTGTTCTCATTTTGTATTACAGCATAACTTCATAAATAATAGAAGTTATATAAATAAGGTCTATATTTTTAATCAAAGACAAAAGAGATTCTAACTGGGCCAACTGGGAATAAAAAAGAGACTTGGTGTTCTTTATTATACCAATACCTATCTATTAAATGTTTTGATGTGCCAAGGATTTTTACAAGATGGTCTTATGTAACACTCTAATGATAGGTAATGTTTTTCTTTCTGAAGTTGAGGAAGCTAAGAATAGTAAACAATAAGGCCAACTCCCAAGTTTACACTTTCCACCACCAACCTCTATTCTTTTAACAGATGTTGAAGTTCTTCTGTTGTTACCATAGATCTCTTTTAAGTAAGACTGCTTAAGTATGATAACTTTTTAATATTGTAGTTTGTGACTATAAATGGAAATTTCATATTCCAACCGGGCTCCCTACCACACTATAAGAAAGTGAGTTTAGACAAAATGGGAAAAATGAAACAATTATATACATATTGCACATAGACTCCTCCAAAGTAGCAGAGTCTTACTTAGAGGTCAGGTATCCACATAGGATTAACAAATAATTCAGATCAAAGATACTCATCTCTTGAACACGAGGTTAAACTATCTTTTTCCCAAACACACAAAAGGCGGAGCTTCATGAAAATAGATCTATGACCAATGAGGATGCCAAAGCACCTAATTTCCAGGATTGTGAGCATATTCCAGACCAGATCATAATGTAGACCCTTTGATAAATCAGAAACATTGAAATATCTGTCCTCCACCTGGATTTTTTTCACACATATATTTTCTTAATTTCAGCACCATTTTTTAAAAACATGATTTGTGATAAAATACAATTTTATAAAATTTTTTCTATTTTGGTTGAGATCAAAGTAGTCTCCGACCCCAGTTATGTTTCAAAGCACAGTTCTGATCATGGAATGCCTCTGCTGAAACAATCCAAGGGGCTCCATGGAAAGACTATCCATCTCAGACTGGTTGTTAAGGTCTTTCATAATGGGCATCCCAGTAGTTTTCCTAATATTTTCCTCAGCAATACTTTCTTCTGTGAATTTCAAGTAGCTATTATCCCAAACATTTCACATATTTTCAGATGTCAGTGCTTCACTCCAGTTTCTCCTTCAATTTAAAACATTGTCTCTACCCCTGTACTCTACCAGTCCAATTATCCTACTTAGCTTTCAAGACCCAGTCATATTTCACATTTGCTACAAACTCTTCTAGGCAGAATTGCTCCCTGTTCTCTATGAGTGCCTTGGTGTGATGCATATGCCTTTGTTTAAGATACATGAGACAATGAGATAATGTGAGACAAATATCTCATAATCTAGCATGTGATAGTTGCCCATATCTGCTTTTTTCCCCTAGATTATGTTAGTAAAGGCTCTGGGCTAAGCAATACAGTACTAAGCAAAGAATAACCATTAGCTAGTTGCTTTTAATCGACTGATGATTTCTGTTTTATTCATATGACCAGTTCTGAGATTAAATTTAATCCAGTCTGGTGTTATTTTAATGAAATTCCTTTTACATGGATAAACAATGTAGAATTCTTATTTTGTTTAGAGTGCCTCTTCCACCTTACAACAGTAGAAGCTTATTTGTAATTTATAGAAAAGATACCTAACAGTTGAAAGAAATATTACCAATTTAGTATATTACTGTAAGAAACACTGTGTCATATGGAGAGAATATAAAAAATCATAACAGACATCCTGGTGTTTAAACCAGTTAACAAAAAATTTAATCAAGAGGCTAGGAGACAGCTTGATGACTCATGAATATTTAACAGAAATCTCATTAAGTCTACCAAGGTCAAGAAATGCTGACATACTTGAGATATACCTATGGAAATGGTCTATAATATCCAAATGCCAACTGTGAGATAGCTCTTCATCATAAGTCTTTTACTTAAACAATATTTCAGATTGTGCCAGAATCATTGATAGAGTCAAGCAATGTACCTGGTAAAGGTAAACTTGCCCTGAGTTTAAGTAGTCATTTTATCATAGAATTAATAAATGAATATAGAAAAACATGGGACAATATTTTGGGAATTATGATGTGTTTATAGTATTTGAAGTATTTTGGTATGTTTTCCATTGACAAAAGATTTAAAAAAACAACTTATGGTAGAAAAGATTTATTTTGGTTATTGGTTTCAGTTTATGGTTCTGTTGCTTCTGGGCCTGTGGTAAGGCTGGTACCGGTGTCACATCATGGTGGGAAGGGTTTGGGGGAACAAAGCTACTGACCCCATAGTGATCAGGGACAAGATATAATCTTCAAGGGCGTACCCTGAAGCATCCATTCCTTCCAAGTCAGCCCTGCCTCGTACAGCTTCCACCACCTTCCAATAGTCCATTCACCTAAGAATCTGTCAGTGGAGTAATCCATTGATGAGGTTAGAGCCCTCATGATGCAATCACTTCCCAGATATTCCACCTCTGAACATCGCTGCACTGGGGACCAAGTCTTCAATACATGAACCTTTGGGCAATATTCCAGATCCAAACCATAACAAGCAACCAAGGCAAAACAATTTGTGGACTCTATACCTTAAGTTTCCCAAAGGCCTTAATTTGGAGGTCAGGCAATAGGAAGAAAGGGAAAGTATATGTTTTCAACCCAGTTGTCATTGCACAAATGCAGCACAAGTCCATGGTTTAGTTTCCTTTTCTCTTTGTACCTGCATATCCAGCTGTGATTATAGTAGGTGGTGAGATACTTGCAGCTTTTCTACTCATGATTTTTAAACCGATTTACCCCATTCAGTTTTCACTACTGTATGTCCCTCTTGATTTCAAAAACCATCATCTCAGTCATGCTAAGGAGATTTCTGAGCCACAGCCCTTTCAAGTCTTCATTCTGCTTTATCTGATATAGCTCCTGTAGATGATCATTAGCCTGATAAAGTGTTAGAAGGAAAGGTGATGTGGCTGGTTCATGTGGTTTAGAGATACATTTGTCTGGCCATGTAGGTGGCCCGTCTTCATCCTCTCTTCCACAGATCTTCAAAAGCTAAATGCCTTATGGAAGAGGATTATCCACCCAGAGAGGGAAGACCAGCTTTTGAAAATGAGTATAACAAATGAAGAAAATATGTTGAGTGTAGAAATTAGGAAGTCAAGGAATTTTTACCCCAGTTCTAGCTTTATGTTCTCCCAGGTGAGGTTTACCTGGAAGAAATTTGACTTTCTTTTTGTTGTTGTTCATTCTGATACTTGTATTCAAACACTAGATTTCAGCCTTCTTGTGCCCATCTTTACTGAGTTGATTTCAGATTTTGTGTTTTATTTAACGATAAATAAAGCTGAAGGTCTTTGAGTAAAATTTCAAAGTGCTCTGTGATAAAGCATTATGTTAACAGGGACTATTTAAAATAGTGAGACAATATCAAAAAAAGCAGTTTTTCTTTACAAAATACCAAGCAGAAACAAACAATAATGGACCACACATGTGAGATGGGAATCTACTCTGGTCATTGTTGTTTTTACAAAGGAGGTACATTTCTGGAGTCTCTTACTTCTTCCAGTTCTGATGGTGATGATTGCATTGATTATCCCCTCTTGGTTGCAAGTAATATAAAGCCAAACTAAATTAAACTGAAAAGGATGCTAAAGTAGATTGAGCATCCTCAACAGGCTTCACGAGGAGATTGCTGCCTGGGGTACTCTAGGAGAAGGGAAGTCCTAAGAAGCATGGTTCCAAGTCCTATTCCTGTGCACAGATCACCCTGGTACCCAGCCTTCATGGCACAACGTAGCTGCTCTTCAAAGATGTCAAGTTGTACTGACTTTAATTCTAGTCACTCTGAAGGAAGCTAGTCTTTCCCCTCCTTTTCTTTGTACCACCATCACCAACAAAGGGACCAAGTGGTGACCAATTGTCCAAGCAAGTATTAGAATAATATATCTTAAATTAAATCATTCAAGGTAATGTGTCTTTGTCTTAAGAATAACATGATATTTGCAGGGCTGGGGTTGTGGCTCAGCAGTAGGGCACTCACCTCACACATGGGAGGCCCTGGGTTCAGTCCTCAGCACCATATAAAAATAAATGTATAAAAAAAGATTTTAAAAATGTTTAAAAAAAATAACATGATATTTGAAAGAACCTGAACTGAAGACTATCAAATGGTGCCCTAGTTTTATACATTCATGTCTTCCAACTACTCTATAGGGTTAAAGTACTACCAAGTAATATAGCTCACATTTCCAGATTTGTTTACCAATCTGGAAGAATGTATTTGAGGGCTGTTAATGGGAAATATTTTAGAAGGAGGCAGAAGTAATTCACATAGGACTGTGTTATTTTTTTTATATATTTAGAATGAGCAATAAGACCTCCTCCATAGGAGTACGCTACAGTTTTCCATAGAGGATGAGAGGTTACAAAGTTCTTTGACATTGCTTCATTTTAATAATTTCAAAGTAATTCATTTACTACCAATTAAGTTCATTTCTGTAATACAGGAAACGTATTACCCCAGTGACTTTCTCTTAATTTAAAATGAAAATTTGAAAATAAATACTTTTCTATTAGGGGAAAAAATGGAGCAACTCTAGTGGAAAATGCAAGTGGTGAACTCATCTGGGCTCTTTCAAAATAAGCATAACAGTAAAAATGAAAGAAAAGTTGGGCCCTGAAGATTGAGTATTACATATATTTTGTGTTTATAAGTACTTTCCTTTAGAGATGTAAAAATCCTCAAACAAAACTTGCTGAATATTTTTAGTGGTAAAAATATATTACATGTCTTAACAACCTGTGTCGCCATCCATTTTTTAAATTGACAGATCAAATTGTATGTATAAGATGCTTTGCATTATGTATATATTGAGAATGACTAGTTAATTACAATGGATTAACTCACATGATTATCATTTTTGCAGTAAGAACACTTAACATCTACTTTCTTAATATGTTTCAAGAATGAGGGAAAAAACAACAAGGAACCAAAATAGTTAACTTCTATTTAATGTCCCAGTTTGCCTGAAAACTGTAGGAATTTTAAGGTTAGTGGTTCAGGTTCTTATTTCAGGATCCTTGCCAATAACAGGCAGCCCCACTCTTTTGTGTGTGTGTGGTGCCGGGGATTGAACCCAGGACCTTATGCATGCGAGGCAGTCTACCAACTGAGCTATATTCCCAGCCCCCAATTCAGTCTTTAACTGACAGGAATCCAGGATGACTATTTGCTTCTCTGGACTCTGAGCTGAAGGTGTCTAAACATACATTAGAAGGAGAAACTGCAGTGTGTTAACTAATTCTGACTCAAGTAATGACTTCAGGCTTGACAAGAAGATGCTTGAAATGTTACTCTTCCATTCATTGATGCTGTGGTTGTATAACTTTTCTTAAGCATTTTGCTGACTTAATAGGAGCATGTCAAGCTCATCCTGATGTCATTCCTACCTGACATAAATGTACTAAGGAAGAGAATAGAAATAGGCAGGGGAAAAAAAATCTCTGATAGTGTTAGGGTGAAGAGTTACAATAAGATCTGTTCCAAGTTGACATATTGTGGACTGACTGAACTTATTTGGCTACATAGAGCTAGAAGTTCAGATTTCCTTCCAAAGGTGCACACATCATTCATGGGTCATTATATAATTCTTGCTTCTTATAAATGACTTTAATTTCTACCCAGATTTGGATAAACATGCCCATTTTTTCAAATAAGGAAGTTCTAACACAGAGACAGATATCAGGGCCACATGAAGCCTGAAATCCAAGGTCAGAATCCAATAAGCATTTTTTAAATGCTCCTGGGTAACTAATATTTTATCAGGGGCTCAATGGCTTTTTTTATCCCATAGGAAAAGGCTATTTCTCTCATGAACAGTGTTTTACCTATATCTCACATGCAACAATCGGGCTTGTAACAGTAGATACAACCAGTGTCATTTAATGTAGCTATAGATGACTGAAAAAGATTCAACTCAAAAGTCAGGTGTCTTAGCCAGTGGTAACTTTTGAGGTCTAAGGATCCCTTTTTAAAACTAAAGCTATTATCCTGGAAATTAATTTTATTTTCAGTTACCATTTCTTTATACCAAAAGATCTATAGTACATGCCTATTATGTTAGGCATGATGCTGGATAAATATGATCTCTGCTCAAGAGGTTTTTATAACAGCATCTATATGTAACTTAAAAATACAAGGACATAGGTGTTAGAGTATTTAATCTGCCTAAAAAGCATGATTTTCATACTCCTTGGGGAGATCCTGGCATTAACTGATGTCTCACACCTCCTATTTTTCCCAATTTCTTTAAGCAACTGCTTCAGAACAATTGGCCTATGTTTCCTTACTCCCAGGAAGGGAAAACTCACTTCCTTCTCAGAGACAATGTAACAGAGTGTTTATAAAACAGACTTTAGATCCCAACCACTGGCTCTAGTATTTACTAGCTCCGTGACCTTGGAAATGTTACTTAACAACCCTATGGCTCCACTGCTTTCTTTGAAGTAGAGATAATAATGGCACCTCTGTCACGGTGTGGTTTTGAGAATTGAGTTCATACATGATGGCATTTATAACTGGTGATGATTGCTTATTATTATCACTACCACTACTCCGTGTTGCCAAAGCAGGTACTGCATGAGTGTCTACTTTGAATGCAGCATTGACTGACCAAAGAGCACAGTTTACCACTTGATTTTGCAAGAGGATGTGTGAAGATTTGCTTAAGTATTTGTAAAAATTTGTAAAACATTTGAAACTTCATTTCCTTTTGTGGGGGTATAGTTGGTTCAGAACTGTTGATTGCTTTCTAAGCTAGTACACACCTTCTTGTTTAGTGCTTTATCGATCAGGAAGGTGTGTAGGCACTCTGCTCAGGAGGCCTTCTTGGAGGACATCTAATATTGATGTCTGATTGCCAAGGAGACGCTGTGAGTTTTTTCTTTCCTTCATAGGAGCTGCCTAATAGCATTAGGCCATTGATCCATTTACTGTATTTGGCCCCCTGGCAATGGCTCATGCTAGTAAGACCATGTTATGAAGTGTTTTTCTTAGAGGGTTGGAAGGAAAAAAAGAATAATGTCCCTAACTGAGGGAAGTACGAGTATGGGTTGTTTATAGATATCTGTGTCATGATATACCATTTCTACTTCCTCAAATATTATGCACTTAAATATGTTCTTTTCATGTGTTCATTTGGATAATTTAAAATCCAATTTCATTAAAATGTATGCATGCTAATAAGGAAATGTGCTCATTTCTATTTAAGTTAGAGCATTAGAAAAGTCCTAGTTTAATTTTGGTCTCTAGGTATTAGTGTTTCTCAGATAAGATGCAGATTTTCCTTTCTGACACTGTTGTTTACATGGGAAAAACTCTGTTCTCTTGTCCTTTTAAATTAAAGGGTGGTTTAATGTCAAAAGCACAGCTTTTGATTTTGGTCACCTGAAGTTCAAGTGTTAGCTACAACACTTGTGGCCTTGAAGAAATTGCATAAAATTCTTGACTCATCTACATGAACAGAGCTTCTTTTATGTGCTGGTGTGAGAAGTAGATGAAATAAATATTAAACAACATAACCAGAGTGGGCACAGGCATCCCATAAGTTTCTGTTGGCAAAGTCAGGGTACTCATACAAATAGGGATATTAGTCTCCAATCAAGATTTACTTGAGAGATTCTGGCTGTCACTTCACTGATGTGGTCCCTCTGACATAATGGGGGTTTTCGTTTCACTGGACCTGGTGTTTCTTCTCTATAAGGAGTTGATCAAGCCACTAATATTTGGGCCTTAGTATTCTCTTACATAGGGGGTGTTACTATTCTTACCAAATAGTTAGAAATAATCTATGTGGAAGGACTTCAGTAAACTATAAAGCAGTGTACAAATGTGAACTCTAATTCCTGTGGCATTTGGCTTCCTTAAGTATGGCTCCCTTAACATTTGCTGACAATCACAGTGTAGTAAAACATGTCTTGCCAGCAGGTCTTTGAAGTGATAGGAAGGATAGCCAATACTAGTATCCATCAAGAAGGTCCCAGGGTGAACCTAAGACCCATGATGTCAGAAAATATTTTTGCAACCCTGTATTCCCACATTAGCAGCTCTCTTTAAACACGCACACATGCATACGTAACAAATATCTTGTCAGCTTTCTGTTACCATAACAAATAACTGAGAAAATCAACTACAAAATTAGAATGTTTGAATTCACAATTGATTGGCCCTGTTGCAAAGCAGCACATCAATGGTAGAGAGTGTATGTGTGGCAAAAACCTACTCACCTGTTGGCCAGGAAGAGAGAGAGTGTGGGTGGAGGCTGTGGCCCTACTTTCCTTGCAAGGCACATCACCAGCAATCTGAGGACCTTCCTCTAGACCCTCCTACACTTAAAACTTACATCATTTCCCAATAGCACCATGTTGGGGAACAAACCCTTAACACATGAGCTTTTGGGGAACATTTGAGATCTGAACTGTAGCACATTTGCACATACAAGTGTCATACACATCACATACACAAATACAATGCTGCCAGGGGTAGGAGAGAGTGAATCACAATTCTGAGTCCTCATTAATCTCATGAGAAGAGATAGGAACAGGCAGAAATTTTAGGATACTAAAGGTAGAAGTGACTGTGGTAGTGCCTCCACAATAGTAAATAGGAGGACCTGATCTTAAGATTTTTACCCTCCCTTGTTTCACTGGTTTTGGAAACAAAAGGAACTCAGAGCTTTTTGTATTTAGAGAACTTTCTAGTCAGGAGGCATCTGGAAAGCAGTGGTTTTGCAGTATTTGGGAGGTATATCAATATGCTTGGGAGACAGCAATTTTGAGGGAAGGAAGCTGCACATCCCGGGTGAGTCATCCTCTCATCAATCAATGTTATCATGAGTCAGAGCCCAGGCACTAGCAGTTCTTGCTGCTTGTACAAATAAACAGACTGTAGATGAAGCCAGGTCTTGTGGTTTAAAATGTCTGCTTTTCTTTACTCAACTTCATCTTATTTTATTAATGGTCACTTTTAATTCTCCAGGAGTCTTGACTGCCACAGTCAAATTAGTCTTCAGAATTGGCTGCAGTCAAAACTGTGACCATTTCCCCCGCCTTATTATGTCTTTCAGAAGTGCTCTCTCAAACATGCTTCAAACCAGGGTAATTGCCTTGAAGAGCCAGTGGGCTATTTGATGGATGGTATTGGGTGGTGCCAATATGATCTACTTGCACCTTCAGATCAGGGCAGTTTGGGTGGACAGGATGAAGCAAGGTCTCTCCCAAACTGGAAACCTGAGCAGAAGGTCAAATGACATTTAGATTTGCTGTTCTGCCTTTAGAGATAAAAGTAACCTAAAAGGTTTATGTGCATATGAAGTCATTTTAATTCAATAATCATGTTTTGTTTCTATTGAGACATGAAGTAGAAGTGTTCCATGTATAAATGAGCGTCTCATGGTTCTTTCAGCCTTTGGAGGTATTTAACCTGGCGATCCAATCTCCTTTCTGTATCTTGTTACTTTTGATGTTTCTAAAGGCTGTATGTATCTTCAATTTTCTGGGATGTCATGATTTCTTTATCCCAGAGACAGTACTCACACCTTCTCCCTAAGTAATCATCTATCTGATGAATTCCAAAACCATGTATATCAAAGTTTGCAACCAGAGGAACATAACACCCTTTGCAATAAAGAGGAATCCTTACTATAATCAGGTATTTATAATATCAGAATTCTTTCCTTCTAAGATTCTCAACCACTGTGACCTAAAATGTTTCATTTTAATGAATTAAAAATATGTTCTTCAGAAAATAACATTCTAGGTTTAAGAGGTGCCTTGAACTGTGAAGAACAAATAGGAAAAGAAAATTCACAAAGTTAGTATGACTTTAGAACTCAAACACAGGGTGTAAAATTACTAATTTTTTTCCAATATGTTTTCTTCAGTAATTATAACTATTGAACACAATAAATTTGTTCATCTATCTTTGACTAACATCCTTGATTTTAAGAAACAGAAAAAGTTTCAAATATATATAACCAATATCCCTACATGTACAATTTCTATAATGTATGCTTTTTAATTTCTTTAGATGTTGATCTTTATTTTATTCATTTATTTGTATGAAGTACCTCTCATATGCTAGGTAAGTGCTCTACCACTGAGCCACAACACCAGCCCCCCCAATTTTTTTTTTTTTTTGGCACTGGGAAATGAACCCAGTGCCTTGTGCATGCAAGGCAAGCACTGAACTATATCCCTAGCCCTGCTTTTTAATTTTATAAATGAACTAAATGGATTTAAGTTCCCTTTTTACCCTCATACCTGCCTTTAGAGAGATAGCTGCTATAGTAAATGTAGTATGAATCTTCAGAGTTCATTGTTTTATATAGATATCTGAAAACTATGTCGTGATTTTTAGTGTATTATACACATTTCACATCTCTGTAACCTACTTTATTCATTCAAAGTGATATTTTTCAAATCTATGCATGTTAGTACTATATCATTCACTTTGACTGTTTCATTATCTTCTGTAGATTGAATAGACCATATTTCATGCATCCATTCCTCTAAGAATAGTAATTTAAGCTGTTTCCAGTTTTTCATTATGAGTAATGCTGTGTTGATTAGTTTTTCATATTTCTCTTTGTGCACATGAGAAAATGCCTTCTAGGAGACACACCCAAAAGTAAAATTGGTGTGGAATAGGGCACACACATTTTTAATTTCAGTAGCTACTATTAACTTGTGATACCATCTTTACTTCCACCAACACTGTATGAGTTGTGTTTCTCTCAGTTGCTAGCATCTTGAACATTTTTCATTGATTTCAGTTTAATGGATGTGATATGGTATCAGTGTTAATTTGTAGTTTCTTGATTACAATGAAGCTGAGGTTTTTAAAGATATTTATTAGTCATTGTATTTCCCTTCTATTGTAAATTGTATGACTCTTTCCTATTTTACAATATAGTTTGTATAATACATTGATATGTTGTTCATGAGCATCCCAATCAAGGTATGAGGTTAAGTTCCTTGGAAACTGGATATTCTTATGAGCTTCTTGCTCTATTTCAATAAACAAAATAAGAAGCAGACCCTGAAGTAATTTATTTATTTGTGGTGTTGAGAATCAAACCCAGTGCCTCACACATACTAGGTAAGTGCTCTACCACTGAGCTATAACCCCAGCCCTGCATGAAATAATTTAAAGGAGACCTTTTCTCATTTATAAATATCACCTCCTACAGTGCTCTGTTCTCTGCCCATCTGTGGGCCCAGGGCACTACTATTTTTCACCTTAATCTAATATTTTGAGGATTTACCAAAATTCTTTCCTTCTAAGCTTTGTTCTCAAAGAAACATTGTGATTTATTTCCATTGAGTCTATACTCATTCCCTTGGTGAGTTGTTATCTAGTTAAATGACTTGATCATTTACATATTGAAGAATCCCAAATTTATGATCCTATTATTTGTCTCTTCTCTATGTTCACATACCCAATTACTTTCTTTGTGTGAGGAAGTTCCAACTTAAGAGCTCTTAAATTATGCTACCTTCCCTTACCTATTCTTTTCCTTAAAGGGAAGCACAATTCACCTTGTTGCTGAGATGCAAATAAATTTCTTCTCTATCCACCAAGTCCAATGCTTCATTTTCAAAACATATTCAGAATCCACCCACTTTTTTTTTTATCATCACAAATGAAACATTTATAAAGTTCCCATGAGAAACTGCTGAACAGATGTTAGTATCAATGGTTGTACTAATATTAACATTGTACTAATATTGGAACTAATTTGAATACTAGTAATAGTACTAAGGAATAGAGAGAAACCTATTCATTGACTCCTTCTTTTTATTTTATTTATTTTTTATTTTTTTTATTTTTAATTTTTTATTGTGGGTTGTTCAAAACATTACAAATTTCTTGACATATCATATTCCACACTTTGATTCAAGTGGGTTATGAACTCCCACCTTCACCCACTTTTCACCAACTCACTTCTTGTCATCCAAAGGCAAGGTAATTTCACCTCTTACCTTCTAAAATCCCCTTCTTGCCATTTTCTATTTAATTGACATAGCAGCCAGAATGGTCTTTTTAAAGCACAAATAATAATCCATTACCATGTTATCTAAAATCCAACCTTCTCATCAAAATCAAAATCCCTAAATAAAACTTTCAGAACATTGCATGGCAACTCTTTGACTTCTTCCACTCACAATGTTGTCTCACTTGCTCCAGCCAAAAAGGCCATCCTGTCTCTTTTCAAACATGCCAAGTTCATTTATCCTGCTAAATTGTCACTGTCCTTTATGCTCCTCTCCTAGATTTTGTAAATCATGTGGTTGCTGGGGTCCATCTATGAGCCGTGTATGAACTGAGTGATGTTCAACCCATTATGCAGGGAAACCCAATCTTGGGAACTCCCAGCCAGAATCCCCCTGGTTTGAGAATGCCCAGTTCTCAATGGCGCCCTGATCTAGCTCACAGCTCAAGTTTAAACACAGCCCCAGAGATGGGAGTAACTTGCCAATCAACCTGTCTACTGCAAGACCCCTGCCACACCAAGGAACAAGATCTCTTCCCACACTAAAACCTTATACCTGCGACCCCCTTTGATCTATACAGATATAAATAAAGCAAGTACAGGCTGCTTCTTTGTTAAGCCAGACCCTTCTGGTTGGCTCAACTGGTCACATCCCTGCTTTAAAAATATTCTTGCCTTTATTTTCTGATATAGTGCTTTTATGTTACACCCAGTTCATCCCTCCACAGGTACCCATTCCCAAGTCAGACATGAGTGACATTTGGTTTCTGCTTAAATGTGACCATATAAATTGAGAAACTTCCTGCTTATATGAACATTGCAAACTGATCATCATTTTCCCCCATAGCAGTATAACCACCTGACACTTTGTATAGATGTGCGTGTTCATTCTGAGGGAAGCACATGAGACAGTGCCAGGTGCATTTAGGAACGTATAATAATTTAGTGAATATGGAGATTCTAAAAACATAATTCCCATATCTTTGATACTCTAGCTCCTAAGAGTGTGGACTCTCTGTTCCCTGTTCTTAAATATGCATCAACAGAATATAGCAGAAGTCACACTCTGCCAGTTTTTGAGCGCAGGCCTTAAGAAGCTAGAGTCTGCATTTCCTGTCCTTTGGGCCTCTCAAGACCCCAATGGCCACTCAGTGAGAAAACAAACAGCCACATGTACTGTGGTCTCTGTCCATAGCCAGTTATCATCTTCCAGATAGACAGGACTTCAGAGCATTCTAGCCCCCATCCCTGAATGACCCTCACCTTCCAAACTCTCTGAGTTGAGGCTACATGAAGTAGAGATGAACGGTCCCTTTCAAGTGCTCACCAACTCCTAGGTTTGAGAGCAAAATAAATGATTGGTATTTTAAAACACCTACTGGTATCATGCAGCTATAGATAACTAGACAAAGAAATTAATGGCTAATGTGTTTTTGTATTACAGTAGGATCATCTGTATTGGTATTTTATGTATGAATTTTGCATAAATATACAGCCTATGTATTATTTTGTGTTTAAGGCTATGGTGGAATGGTTGTCAGGGCAATACTGATACCCACAACAAGGATAAAATTCAGATAAAACACAAGAACATTTTATCTGTCTTAGGGCATCAGAGAGCTTCCAGAACTACAGGGACTAGTGTGACTAAGAGAGTTAAGCCAGTATCTTCTGAGCTCCTTGTCCTTTTGAGGCATTTTGGTTGAGAAACAGAATCAGACAGAGGAGTTTCTGGTAAAAATGATAGAGAAGGCACCAGAGCTTTTGGAAATTTCACAAAGCCAGAAAGAAAGAATGAATATTGGAAGTCAAAGTAGCCAGGACACAGGAGCCAACTTCTCAGATGAAAAGAAATAAGTGATTCTGACACTTGTTATTTTCTTCCTGAGGAGGGCAAAGAAGTCATAATCAAAATATGACTCAATTGATTTAAAAAAAGACATTAATGAGCTTCAGGATAGTGATTACCTATGGGGAAGTAGGAGACTGAGAGGGTACATGGTGAGTTTTGGGGTACAGATGATCTAGTCTAAATTTACAATTGTGAATACAACTAGCCAAGGGAAGTATTGATGACTCTATGTCTACCTCGCATCTCTATGGCAGAATCAGCATTATGTTAGCCCATACTCTGTTGCATTTTGACATAGTAGTAAGTAATTGGAGAGGGGCACAGTGAGGCAAGATTGCAGAAAGCAGCCACAATATGGAATGCAAGACAATATGCTGTAGCAGTGATTTTCAAATGGTGCTCTGCTTTTGGGGGTATCAATAAACCATTACTGAGTACCACCCCCCCAAAGATCATGATTCATCAACTTTGGGATAATGTCCAGAAATGAACATTTTTGCAAATACTGCAGATAAGTCTGACATAGGTGGTTTACAGGCCATTCTTCAAGAAACACAGACTACGAGTAAGGTTTTCCCTAGAAAAAGGGAACAAATTAGGTTATAAGTGCCTAAAACCTAAATATAAAATGTTATTATTTGTATATAACAGAATAATTAACAGTGAGGTCACTTACTTTGGGCCACAGCATGGATTTTATGACCTGTACCATAATGAGTTCTCTGCAAGGTGTCTTTCAATTCAACCTCTGCATGTCTACTTTAGAAAGCATTTCACAGGACAAGTGATGAGCTTTGGAAGACATGTCAGAGTTATAAGAAAATCCTGAATTTGTTCTAATTAAAAGTGGAAATAATTTCAAACTGGTTCTTCATTTCTGAAAATAAATTGTTATATATGATAAAATGGATCAGAATACACAGCTGGACATGGTGCTGTGTTTGGTGCTTCCTGATATATTATTCATCAGCGTAAGATAATGCTCACAGTGAGATTCCAAGAGAATGACTCAAGAAGCACTTTTTCAAGGAAGTTGAAAATCTCCTAACATTAATAATAACACTGCTCTGAATCTAAGATCTTTCTACAATGCTATCCCAGAGATGGGATCATCAAATGCTAAGTGCAGTGACCATCCCAAGAACAAACAGTGACAGGTAAGGGATGGTAGGACAGATCTCTCTCTAGTATGAGAATTTTTGTGACAGCAATGTACTTTCACTCAACATTCTCTTTTACTTTTAATGACTCTGACTTCCCAAAAGTTCTTCTCTATTTAGTTAATAATGATAAGTTTACATATATAGAAAATTTATATGAAAGCTTTTAATTAACACTCAGAGAAAAAGGAGACAGACAAAATCATTGCTGCAATTTTCAGCCCATGTGAAATTACTTTGTTTCAAAGAATATTGATCCAAGGATGAATGGATTTGCCTAACATAAATGCTAGCATTCTGGGACCTCCAGATGCCTGTTCTCAAAAAAAGAAAAATTCAAAAATCCTTATCTCTAAAAAGTAATTAGAAGTCATTGTACATCTAAAATAAACTTTCAGATAATTACCATAGTTATAGGAAAGATGCATAAGGCTGAAATGTCAGTCTACCTTTTCAGATTGTACTATCTAATATTTCTTTGCAATAGTATTTAAGATCTGCATAAGTATACTTGAAATTACTTAGTAATGGGTAAAAGTAAGAGTGTAAAGTTGTCTTGGAAACAAAAAAATAATTGAGGCCAAATACCTGCATTAGTTAGAATGCTGGCTGTATTCAGTTTATCTCCTACTTCTTGTTCAAGAGTTCCTGGTCAGTATCTCGGGGGTATTAATCTTCATGTTCATCCATCCCTCAGTGATTCTTGCCCACACTGACTTATTGCTTAAGTTAAATAAATATGTTCCTTTTGTTCCAAGAACAACAGAAACCAAATTGGGAAAATGTCATCAGTACAGTCTCATCCCAGGTGTAACCGCTTTATGTCCATATGGTTCTGTTTGTTGCTTCACATGGAAATGAGCTCAGTGGGTTTGGGGAGACAAAGGGTGAGAAGGGACATTTTCTTGGTGAATTGTCAATTATGCAGAGGAGGCAAGTGGTTATCTTAAGAAATGAGAATGCTGAAAAGGAACTTAGTGTTTTCTTTTTGATAATTTAAAAAGCAGGTAGTTAAAGGTGGGGGTGTAGCTTTTTGAGGCAAAGCAAGTTGAGCTAAGCAGGCTGCAGCAAGAAACTAGGAATGCCAATGAGCATTTATTTTTAATCACTTGAGAAATGTAAATGTTCTCCTTAAATCAGCATACGGAAGACTAATGTCAAATTTAGCAGTAATTAATAAGAACAGTGGAAAATTAATCAAAAAGTTATCTGACTATACCCAAGTATTAACTCTCGTTTTAATTTGTGTGTATCCTTCATTGTGAGATGAAATATCTGAAGATATGATTGTGTTTTTATTTTAATAACTAATAAATAGAAGTACAAGTGTTCATCTCCAAACACAATCTAGAAAAATAAGGTGAATGAACCTTGACTTTTTTAGCTATGTGCCAACCTATATCAGATCCACATCAGAAAAGACTCAAAAGAACCAGATTTAGAGCTAACAACTAATTATTATAAATGAAGATCAATAAGAAAATTCTGGTTTACTCATCATGAGGCTAAGAAACAAAGTAAATATTATACTTGACATCAATCCCCAAAGAATCCTTACAATTAAGTCAAAAGAATAATGACATGTCTCTGTCATAAATTTCCTAATAAATACATGAGTTAGATGCATGTTTGTAGGGCTTGGCCTTCTGATGTTAACCCATCCACATCTACAACAAGGAGGTAGGTTGCAATCCCAAATTTTAGTCATTAAGATCTCAATATACAGCCCTCTCATTAACAGTGTTGTACAGAGATCTTGATAGAAGAGAATATATTAAATAAAAGAAATACACAGGGAGGAATTAGATGCTATATATCCAATCAGTGGATATGTGTGAAATACAAAACCAAAAGGTAATCAGAAATGCAAAGACCAGGAAACAGAGCAGCCTCTGGCTCTTCACCCAGTAAATCTGCCTTAAATTTGTGCTTGCAAAGGGTCAGTTGAATTTATGGATTGTAATTACTTGAAAGATCACAGAATTACTGAATGCAGACACTTTTTCCCCTTCCATTCTCTTGTAAACATTTTGTTCTAAATACTAATGAAAGTTTCAGAAATCAAATTAGTTGCCTCATAAAATTGAAGATATCACTAACCATTCTGATGTTTCAGCATAAGACAGGGATAAGGTTATCGACTCAGTCCCATAATAGAAGTGAGTTCCCATCCCAGCCTTCCCTTTACAAGATGTGTGGACTTAAACAAGTCACTATTCTGTTCTCCTTTTCAGTCTTGATGGTTCTTCCTTTCTGTCTCACAAGAATTCTAAGATAATATATCATTATGAAATGTTTTGAAAAGTCAAAAGCATTATATTAATTAAATCTGTAACATAGCCTTTGAACGAATAACAGGGAAATTTAGAAGTTAGGAAACTTATTGTTTGGCTTGGGCCAGGAATTTCAAAAGTCTACTGGGTCTCAGTGGTGACCTGATAGAGGTCTGTCCATACCTGCCCTCCAGTGAGGCTTTGCTGAGCCTCATCTGAATACTTTACAATAGCTTAGCTCTGAAAAAAAGGTGAAGTCTCTGATGCATAGAGGGAAGACAGGGAATGGTATAGAAAGCAAATCCCAGGACAGTACTTGGAGGCACAGGCAGTGATGAAAATCCACCTTCATTTTCCATAAATTGTAGACCCCAAATAAAGAGAGTCATTTGAATGGTGAGGTCCACAAAAATCAGGGGAAGAGAGAAATCCTCAGGTGGACAGAGTGTTGAATATCCAGCTAAGTCTTTAGGGGAGGACAGGAATGGGAATTCTCCCAGAACATCAGGCACATGATGTATGCACAAAAGTCCAGGTAAACCACAGTGAAGGATCTAACAATCAGCTCTGTCATGGCTCCTGGATAATAGAGATTAAGAATACCTTCCACAAAGGGTGTGCCTTTCTAACTCATCAAATAGAAAAGTCTTGAGAGACAAAATTAATGAGTCAGAGTACTTCTTTGTGAGAACTCTTAGTTCTCATTTGGTCCTGGGTAAATGTTCTTCTCTAAGGCAGATTTTAGGGTAGTATACCGGCCAACCAATTCAATTACTAGAAAATTAAAAATACTGAAGATGGCTAATTTGAGTAAGTGAATGAAGAATTAATAATATGATTTAGTGACCTGTAAAGGAAGTAGCAGACACCTAATTCTAACACAGGAAACCACACAGATGACTCCGTCATCCTGAAGCATGGACAAATGGCCCTATTTGGGATCTCCATATAACTCAGATTGGTAGAGAACTTCAGTGTCTGTAGGAGAAAAGGGCTTCCTCATTCAATAACAGAGCATCTCCACCAGTGAGCCAGATCTGGTTACATGTGTTAGTCAAATTGGAGACAAGGCCTGAAGAACCCCAGAGCAGAGAAAGCCAGTTCTCATAAGTGACCTTAACCTTGCTTGAATTGCAAACATATGTAAAACTTAACATGAACCACTTTTTGCAAATGCCTATATTAAAGAAAAACTGAGCTTAGGCTTAACTAATCAGAAGTGGCCAACAATCTCATAATTATATAGGAAGGGACTTTCCAGCAGAAGAAACCAAAGAAGGTAACTTTATAACTGTACTCCATCAGATATTTTCTCTGTGCTACTTCTATATTCACTCTATAAGACACCTGTTCCTTATGCTACTTCAACAGAGCCCCCTGAACCACTTCTGGTTTGGAGCTGCCTGGTTCATAAATTGTTTGCCCAAATAAACTCTTTAAAAAATTTAGCATGCCTCAGTTTACCATTTAACATGTGAAGAACGTTTTCTTTAGGTCCTGAGGTCCTCTCTAGTAGAAACCATCACACATGCCAAAGAGCAGGTGGTAGATCTTTAGTCCTGGCTCCCCAACACCTTAGGTAAATCACACAATGTCTCTCTTTACCTTGCATTTTCAGCATTTATAACTGAAACATATCCTGTTTTGTTCTTACATATCTCTCAGGGAATTTAACCCATTATTTGGTGCTCATTAAGTGCTAGTTAATTGAGAGGGATCAACAACTAATCAGTGAGCTTTGTGATAATGGTGAATATGTGTTTCCCCAGTCCACAGTAATGGCTTAACATCTCCTAGCTAAGTCCTCCTCATATCACTCTGCCTGGCTTAGGATTAGGAAGTGCCCTAGGCAGGCCTCAGCATTCAGCAAAGTTCTGCTGATTACCCAGGACATCACTGTCCTCTTGACAATGGCCAGATAGACCTGCAGATACAAGTCTACTAAAGTTACCATGGTTGGATGTCCACACTTTTCTCTGTTCTAATGCTTGGGGCTGATTTTAGGATCTTTTGGCGAGGTGGCTGTTTTTATTCTGATCCATCATTTCTGTTCACCACCATTTCTCTGTTCCAACTACATCTCCATGAAGCAAAATAAATGAAACTCTTCATTAGGCTCTATATCAAAGCTAGGAAAAAGGGAGGGCAAAGAGAGATGGGTATTTATGGTATCATAAAAAACTGACATCTCACTAGCCTAAGGTGAAGGAAATGATGCCACAACCCACGTGCCCTCTGGAGTGGAGGGAAGGTACAGCATTACAATAGATCCTCTTCTTCACTCAAACAAGTATTTATATAATTGATCTAGATGAGAAGTCCAAGGTGGTGTAACATGTGTTCATGAGATCTGGCCCTGGAAATTCTAGCTCACTGTGACTTGGTTAAACTAATTTTAACATCCTGTTGCTTATGCAGTGATAATAATACTACGTTATCTGATATTCCTCATTGTGTCTATCCTAAGAACATTGCTGAGAAAGATTTACAAGAACTATGTAATGTTTTGAACAACCAACAATAAAAATTTAAAAAAAAAGAAAACAGTGAGAACTCTTGGGAGACATCTCTTTGTGGCGCTATTATGAGAATAACTACTTTTCTGTGGCTCTTGGTTTGATTTTTATCTTGACACTGTAAATTTTGTGTGGCTGATCATATTTTACTCTAAGATACAGAGCCCTATTTTATATCCTGTGATAGCAAGTATGTAGGATTCTGTGGACACATTTCATGTACCTCATACCTAGCATTATTTTCTTTTAATTCCTTCTTGCCTTAAGTCATTTTTTTTTTCTATATGAGCTCTAAAAGACAATGTGGTATGTTAAGGTTAAATCTTTAGGGTTTATATTCTGCCTTTAACACAGCTTTGTGACCTTTCATTTCCTTTCTAAGCCTTACTTTCCTTATCTAGAAAATTATGATAAAAAGTATCCTTGCTCCTCAGAATTATTATGAAAGAAAATGTGGAATGCGTTTAGCACAGTGACTTGCATAATGTGAGTGTTCTAGAATAAAATACTACCATGATTATTATAAATGGTAGTTTATCTTTTTATTCTTATACACTTATAAGTTGTCCTAAATTCATTCTAGCAGTAAGTACAAAGTGAAAATGTAAAATAAAAGCTTTGCATTTGTATAGCACTTTAACACATTATTTTTCTCTAGTCCCAGAAGCTTACTCATAGAGGGTAAGTAGTTTTCTCAGGATCACACAACTTGTGAGCAAGATGCATGTCTTCTGAGTCCATTGAGCATTTCACCACATCACACATCTTCACTGTGACTCACATTGCCAAAATTCTTTAGTTCCCTGCAACTGCGTGAGCCAGTTTCAAAGCAATTCCCATTTCTGGTAATATGAGCACAGTTTCTAACTTCCCGTCAATTTCCTTTTAAACACTATATAGAAGAATAATCTCCAGATAGATCACAAAAATCCTATTGCAGTCTATTCTTGCCCAGATGCTTCTTTTACAGGATTTTGTTATTTTCAAATACAAATTACATTCTGCCCTCAGTATCTTGGGAATTGATTCCAGGACCATACTTGGATACCAAAATCCATGTATCCTTTTTTTTTTTTTTTAATTTTTGATTCTTCCAAAGTTACTTTACTTGTAAAGTGGGGACAGGGTGTCTTATTTTTTTTTCTTATTTCTATTGTTGGTTGTTCAAAACATTACATAGTTCTTGACATATCATATTTCACACTTTGATTCAAGTGGGTTATCAACTCCCATTTTTACCCCGTGTACAGATTGCAGCATCACATCGGTTACACATCCACTGTTTTACATATTGCTATACTAGTGTCTGTTGTATTCTGCTGCCTTTCCTATCCTCTACTATCCCCCCTCCCCTCCCCTCCCCTTTTCTCTCTCTACCCCCTCTACTGTAATTCATTTCTCCCCCTTGTTTTTTTCCCCTTTCCCCTCACTTCCTCTTGTATGTAATTTTGTATAACCCTGAGGGTCTCCTTCCATTTCCATGCAATTTCCCTTCTCTTTCCTTTTCCCTCCCACCTCTCACCCCTGTTTAATGTTAATCTTCTTCTCCTGCTCTTCCTCCCAACTCTGTTCTTAGTTACTCTCCTTATATCAAAGAAGACATTTGGCATTTGTTTTTTAGGGATTGGCTAGTTTCACTTAGCATAATCTGCTCTAATGCCATCCATTTCCCTGCAAATTCTATGATTTTGTCATTTTTTAATGCAGAGTAATACTCCATTGTGTATAAATGCCACATTTTTTTTATCCATTCATCTATTGAAGGGCATCTAGGTTGGTTCTACAGTCTTGCTACTGTGAATTGTGCTACTATGAACATCGATGTAGCAGTGTCCCTGTAGCATGCTCTTTTTAGGTCTTTAGGGAATAGACCGAGAAGGGGAATAGCTGGGTCAAATGGTGGTTCCATTCCCAGCTTTCCAAGAAATCTCCATACTGCTTTCCAAATTGGCTGCACCAATTTGCAGTCCCACCAGCAATGTACAAGTGTACACTTTTCCCCACATTCTCGCCAGCACTTGTTGTTGTTTGACTTCATAATGGCTGCCAATCTTACTGGAGTGAGTTGGTATCTTAGGGTGGTTTTGGTTTGCATTTCTCTAACTGCTAGAGATGGTGAGCATTTTTTCATGTACTTATTGATTGATTGTATGTCCTCCTCTGAGAAGTGTCTGTTCAGGTCCTTGGCCCATTTGTTGATTGGGTTATTCGTTTTCTTATTGTTTAATTTTTTGAGTTCTTTGTATACTCTGGATATTAGGGCTCTATCTGAAGTATGAGGAGTAAAGATTTGTTCCCAGGATGTAGGCTCCCTATTTACCTCTCTTATTGTTTCTTTTGCTGAGAAAAAACTTTTTAGTTTGAGTAAGTCCCATTTGTTGATTCTAGTTATTAACTCTTGTGCTATGGGTGTCCTATTGAGGAATTTGGAGCCTGACCCCACAGTATGTAGATCGTAGCCAACTTTTTCTTCTATCAGACGCCATGTCTCTGATTTGATATCAAGCTCCTTGATCCATTTTGAACTAACTTTTGTGCATGGCGAGAGAAAGGGATTCAGTTTCATTTTGTTGCATATGGATTTCCAGTTTTCCCAGCACCATTTGTTGAAGATGCTATCCTTCCTCCATTGCATGCTTTTAGCCCCTTTATCAAATATAAGATAGTTGTAGTTTTGTGGATTGGTTTTTGTACCATTTGTCCACCCGCCTGTTTTGGTACCAGTACCATGCTGTTTTTGTTACTATTGCTCTGTAGTATAGTTTGAAGTCTGGTATAGCTATAGCGCCTGATTCACTCTTCCTGCTTAGCATTGTCTTTGCTATTCTGGGTCTTTTATTTTTCCATATGAATTTCATGATTGCTTTCTCTATTTATACAAGAAATGCCGTTGGGATTTTGATTGGCATTGCATTAAACCTATAGAGAACTTTTGGTAATATCGCCATTTTGATGATGTTAGTTCTGCCTATCCATGAACAGGGTATATTTTCCCAACTTCTAAGATCTTCTTCTATTTCTCTCCTTAGGGTTCTGTAGTTTTCATTGTATAAGTCTTTCACCTCTTTTGTTAGGTTGATTCCCAAGTATTTTATTTTTTTTGAGGATATTGTGAATGGAGTGGTTGTCCTCATTTCCATTTCAGAGGATTTGTCGCTGATATACAGGAATGCCTTTGATTTATGTGTGTTGATTTTCTATCCTGCCACTTTGCTGAATTCATTTATTAGCTCTAATAGTTTCTTTGTAGACCCTTTTGGGTCTGCTAGGTATAGAATCATGTCACCTGCAAATAGTGATAATTTAAGTTCTTCTTTTCCTATTTTTATGCCTTTAATTTCTTTCGCCTGTCTAACTGCTCTGGCCAGTGTTTCGAGAACTATGTTGAACAGAAGTGGTGATAGAGGGCATCCCTGTCTTGTTCCAGATTTTAGAGGGAATGTCTTCAATTTTTCTCCATTCAGAATGATGCTAGCCTGAGGCTTAGCATAGATTGCTTTTACAATATTGAGGTATGTTCCTGTTATCCCTAGTTTTTCTAGAGTTTTTAACATAAAGGGATGCTGTACTTTGTCGAATGCTTTTTCCGCATCTATCGAGATGATCATATGGTTCTTATTTTTAAGTCTATTGATGTGGTGAATAACATTTATTGATTTCCGTATATTGAACCAGCCTTGCATTCCAGGGATGAATCCTACTTGATCATGGTGCACAATTTTTTTGATGTTTTTGTATCCGATTCGCCAGAATTTTATTGAGGATTTTTGCATCTAGGTTCATTAGAGATATTGGTCTGTAGTTTTCTTTCTTTGAAGTGTCTTTGTCTGGTTTAGATATCAGGGTGATGTTGGCCTCGTAGAATGAATTTGGAAGTTCTCCCTCTTTTTCTATTTCCTGAAGTAGCTTGAAAAGTATTGGTATTAGTTCCTCTTTAAAGGTTTTGTGAAACTCTGCTGTATACCCATCCAGTCCTGGGCTTTTCTTAGTTGGTAGTCTTTTGATGGTTTCTTCTATTTCCTCAATTGATATTGGTCTGTTTAGGTTGTCTATATCCTCCTGACTCAATCTGGGCAGATCATATGACTTAAGAAATTTATCGATGCCTTCACTATCTTCTAATTTATTGGAGTATAAGGATTCAAAATAATTTCTGATTATCTTCTGTATTTCTGAAGTGTCTGTTGTGATATTGCCTTTTTCATGCCGTATGCTAGTAATTTAAGTTTTCTCTCTCCTTCTCTTCGTTAGCATGGCTAAGGGTCTGTCGATTTTATTTATTTTTTCAAAGAACCAACTTTTAGTTTTGTCAATTTTTTCAATTGTTTCTTTTGTTTCGATTTCATTAATTTCAGCTCTGATTTTAATTATTTCTTGCCTTCTACTTCTTTTGCTGTTGTTTTGGTCTTCTTTTTCTAGGATTTTGAGATGAAGTATGAGATCATTTATTTGTTGGTTTTTTCTTTTTTTAAGGAATGAACTCCAAGCAATGAATTTTCCTCTTAGAACTGCTTTCATTGTGTCCCATAGATTCCGATATGTTGTGTCTGTGTTTTCATTTATCTCTAAGAATTTTTTAATTTCCTCCTTGATGTCTTCTATAACCCATTGATCATTCAGTAACCTATTGTTCATTCTCCAAGTGATGCATGCTTTTTCCTTCCTTCTTTTATCGTTGATTTTCAGTTTCATTCCATTATGATCAGATAAGATGCATGGTATTATCTCTACTCCTTTATATTGTCTAAGAGTTGCCCTGTGACATAATACATGATCTATTTTTGAGAAGGATCCATGTTCTGCTGAGAAAAAAGTGTAACTGCTTGATGTTGGGTGGTATATTCTATATATGTCAATTAAGTCTAGGTTATTAATTGTGTTATTGAGTTCCATAGTTTCCTTATTCAACTTTTGTTTGGAAGATCTGTCCAGTGGTGAGAGAGGTGTGTTGAAGTCTCCCATGATTATTGTATGGTGGTCTATTAGACTCTTGAACTTGAGAAGAGTTTGTTTGATGAACATAGCTGCACCATTGTTTGGGGCATATATATTTATGATTGTTATGTCTTGTTGGTGTATGGTTCCCTTGAGCAGTATGTAGTGTCCCTCTTTATCCCTTTTGATTAACTTGGGCTTGAAATCTATTTTATTTGATATGAGTATGGACCCTCCTGCTTGTTTCCGAAGTCCATATGAGTGATATGATTTTTCCCAACCTTTCACCTTCAGCCTATGTATGTCTTTTCCTATCAAATGCGTCTCCTGTAGGCAGCATATTGTTGGGTCTTGTTTTGTGATCCATTCTACTAGCCTGTGTCTCTTAGTTGGTGAGTTTAAACCATTAACATTTAGGGTTATTATTGAGATATGGGTTGTTCTTCCAGCCATATTTGTTTATTTCTGTTACTAAACATGGTTTGTTTTCCTCTTTGATTATTTTCCCCCCTTTACTGTCCTACCTCCCACTGTTGGTTTTCATTGTTATTTTCCATTTCCTCCTCCTGTAATGTTTTGCCGAGGATGTTTTGAAGAGATGGTTTTCTAGCTGCAAATTCTTTTAACTTTTGTTTATCGTGGAAGGTTTTAATTTCATCTTCCATCTTGAAGCTTAATTTCGCTGGATACACAATTCTTGGTTGGAACCCATTTTCTTTCAGTGTTCATATGTTATTCCAGGATCTTCTAGCTTTCAGAGTCTGTGTTGAAGATCAGCTGTTATCCTGATTGGTTTACCCCTAAATGTAATCTGCTTCCTTTCTCTTGTAGCTTTTAAAATTCTCTCCTTATTCTGTATGTTGGGCATCTTCATTATAATGTGTCTAGGTGTGGATCTCTTATGATTTTGCACATTCGGCGTCCTGTAGGCTTCTAGGATTTGGGATTCTGTCTCATTCTTCAAGTCTGGGAAGTTTTCTCGTATTATTTCATTGAATAGATTGCTCATTCCTTTGGTTTGGAGTTCTATACCTTCCTGTATCCCAATGACTCTTAAGTTTGGTCTCTTAATGTTATCCCATATTTCTTGGATGTTCTGCTCATGGTTTCTTAACAGTCTTGCTGAGCTGTCTATGTTCTTTTCAAGTTGAAATACTTTGTCTTCATTGTCTGATGTTCTGTCTTCTAAGTGTTCTACTCTGCTGGTAGTATTCTCAATTGAGTTTTTAAGTTGGTTTATTGCTTCCTGCATTTCTAGGATTTCTGTTTGTTTGTTTTTTATAACCTCTATCTCCCTGTATAATTGATCTTTTGCTTCATGGATTTGTTAATGAAAGATCACTTCGACAATGAATTACATAGTCTGATTTTACTGTCTAATGTCTTCCTTGAGACTCCAGATCATCTGAAGCATGTATATCCTGAATTCTTTATCTGACATTCCATCTGCTGCAGCTGTTACCTCTTCTAATGTTGAGTTGACCTGCATTGCTTGTGGTCCTTTCTTTCCTTGTCTCTTCATACTGTTAGCGTTTCTTTCTGCTTGGTGAATCTGTTGTGTTATTTAATTTCCCCCCTATATATTTATCTTGCTCTTGTATAGTTGCAAAGTCTCCCTCGCAGGCGCAGGCGGCAGCTCTGCCCCTCCTCCGGCCGCTGGGCCTGTTCTGTCAGTTGCAGGTCTGTCTACCTTGCAGGTGCTGGTGGCGGCTCTGCCCCTCCCCCAACCGGGGCGATGTGTCTACCACGCTGGCGGCCCACTGGGCCTGTTCTGCCTGTGGGTCGCAGTTGCAGCTACCTTGCAGGCGCGGGGGGTTGCTCTGCCCCTCTGCGGGTTGCTGGGCCTTTCCTGCCGGTGGGTCGCAAGTCCGCCTACCTTGCAGGCGCGGTCCCCCAACCGGGGCAATGTGTCTATCACGCTGGCGGCCCACTGGGCCTGTTCTGCTGGTGGGTCGCAGGTCCGCCTACCTTACAGGCGCGGGGGGCAGCCCCATGTATTTTAAAGTATTTTACACATAATGGCATTATGTTCTTCTGTATACTTTAGATATTATAAGAATATAGAGATCATTTAATCTAATATAAATATTGTGTAAGTAGTTTATGTTGTATAGAGAGTAATGACAAGAAAAATGTTAAGTGTGTCCAACACAGACATTATTTTTAAAAATACTATTTTCAATTCATAGTCTGTTGAATTCATAGATGGAGGATGAGGTCCAGCTTTATTATTAATTTTTTCTTCCTTATCTATTATGGTTTGGATCTGTAATGTTTCCCCAAAAGCTCATGTGTTAGACAATGAAGCAACATTTAGAGGTGAAATGATCAGATCATGAGGGCTGTAACCTCATCAGTGGAATAACCTATTTGATGGATTAAAAATTTGAATGGACTTCTCCACAGTAACTGTGGCAGGTGGGGCATGGCCTTGGGGAATAAATCTGTCACTGCTCCTTTCCTCTCTCTTTCTCTGCTTCCTGGCTTCTGTAAGCTGAGTAGCTTCCCTCTACCATGTTTTTCCCCATATAGTTCTACCTTGGAACCAGCCACTATGTATGGACTGAATCCTCTGAAACTGTGAGCCCAAATAAATCTTTTCTCTTTTAAGTTGTTCTTGTCAGGAATTTGGGTCACAGTGATGAAAAGCTGACTAACATACTTCCCTTTTATTCTCTGAATGTGATGTAGCACCCATCCTATCAAATTTCACTTTCTAACCGTCTTCTGTGTGATCTGCTTGCCCAACCAGCCTCATTCTGCATCCCAGAACCAAATGCAGAATAAGATGCATTTATTTTCAATCTTGATGTTTGCAGTTAGTTTTTCAGTCTGAAATTCTCAATCTGTCGAAATGTAGGATCTGCACAACCTGGCTCCCAATAGTAATGAATTTTACCACACTCTGTGCTCCCTGAAAATAGGTACAGGTAAATCCCCCTCACCTTTTGCATTGTGGTTAACGGCAAGACACTGCCCTATATTTGCCTATTCTGAAATGAGATCTATTTCCACCCTTCCTTAATGACTTCCATCTTGAAACCTACCTCATTCATGAGCCTTTTCCCTAATACAGTAGTGGGAATTACATCTTCTCCTTAATTGTCTTGAACCTTTTGACTTTCACATCATAGATCAAATCTATTTCCTACTCCTTTCCATTAAGAAACCTCAATTACAGACAAGACAATATGTTCCTCTTTTTTTTTTTTAACCTTTGTATATGTGGTCCTTGACTCTCTGTTGAAGTCCTAGGACTAGTTCCTCCACCCCCCAAATCCCAGTTCAGACTTTACCTTTGCTACTCATGTTATCTTCTAAATGCCTATGGTTCATATCTCTTTATTTATCATGTTATTATAAATGTGTTGGTAGGGCGAGATTTGAATTTCAAGTTTTGAGTTCTTTGTCTTATGTCACTGGTCTTTTTTGCCTTCTCCCTGCTCCACAAATTTTCCTCAATTTCTAGCATAGGAGTAGGCATTGAATAAGTTATTAATAGATATTTGTAATTAATTCCTATCTGGCCTCTTCTCTAGAAAAACAAAACCTTACACTCTTTCTAAATATTCCTCATAATATGGCATTAAATTCTTTTAGATATAAAATATAATTGTTGATATATTAATTGAACTATTCTAATGGTTAGCTTTATCATAGTTTTATATTCTATTGTTCTTTGCCAAAGGACTTGTTCTGATTTTATAATGGGCTTTAGAATAATTTTTTAAATTAAAGGTGAGTTCAAAGCTTTTGTATAAATGCATCAAAACACTCCTTGCTGGATCATCTTTGCTGGGGAAAGATGAAATGGGTAATCTTTTCATGTGGCAAATAACTTTAATAATTGCATTTATCCTAGTTTTCTGAATTCATTCTCTGGGATCTAAAGAGATAAGGAATGTTTATTGACAACCACAAAAGTGACAGAAATGGACAGTATGTAGCTGAAAATCACTGAAGCATCAGTGGTCATAAAAAAGTGTCCCAACCCCAATAAAGGAAGATAGGCTCCCAACTTGGGGAGGCCATCTAGCCTAACCTGAAATGTTTAATACTTGTTTCAGTTATTGCTCATGAACACACATGAGTCAAGCAAATCTGCCCCCCAAATTAGGTCTTCAACCCTCAGTGTTTGAATACAAAGTCTAATTGTATTATTGTTTTTATAGTCATAATTACAACCCTAAATGATCTGACTTCACAAAAACATTCTTTACTTTCCCTAGTTACCATCATCCTTTTGCTAGTTTGCAGTGATCTATAGTATCCCACTTATGGTACCTCACCCTCTATCCAGATGTGAATCAGTGGTGCTTACTCAGAACACATAAGATCTTTTGTCAGTTCTCTGTTGGAACTACCCAAGGAGACTAATACATAATTCTTATTTGTATTTTTTGTTTCATGTATGTGCAAACACATAAACTACATGTACCTATAAACTAGCAGAACAGTTTTTGTTTAGGGGAGCCAACATTTGTATCTGTTATCATTTTCTTTCTCCCACTTCTCATGTAAGATATGTAACTGGTTTATCAAAGAGTCTCATCATGGTGACCCACAAAGAATTACTTCTCCCCCCTCTCCAATATCTTTTGTGTTGTATAACATAAAGTCAACTTGGCTGTCCTGCTTGGTCACATACTAGTCCAGAGGTTTCAGTGAAGATATATATTCTTATGTGATCTATATATAGTTTTCTGGAGAACCTCAACCCCAGCACATCTTTTCACTGTTATATTAAATCCTCTTTCACTCACCTACTGAGTAAATAATACCTTGAGGCTCTCTTTTCTGGATTCCATCTCTTTTTGGTAATTTTTGGCTCTCAAAATAACCTCAATTTTGAGACTCACTTCTGTCTCAAACTTCACTCAAATATGCCTCATCCTCTTACTTTAAAGCTGGCCAGTCCTCTTTTAGGTTCAGAGGCCAAGGGGGAGGGGATTTATGGTCTTTTCATACACAGCCCTAATCATTTCTCTCTCTGAATTTCAACCTTCCTTCATCTTGCCCTATGACATCAGAGAAGCCTGTTAATAGAGAGGATTTAGACTAAGCACTGCCCCATGTTTGGGCCTTAGAAGGGTACTTGGGCTAGTTTAGATATTTATGACCTCTGCTGGAGGTCATAAATTGGCTTCCTCATACATTGTTGCACATGGTATCCCAGGAATCATGCCAAACCTTGCCCTTCCACTCCTGAAAATCCTCTCCTTAAAATGCTATCAATCATACTTAAATACGCCATTCTTTGACACAATTTCTGAAGTTATAGATGGATTATGCTGTCTATTTTATACATGAATTAAATCACCAAAATATAATTTGCCTAGAGTTATCAGGATTTGGTGAAGAAGCTAGAAATGTAAGGAATTCCACACTCATTATCCTATATACAGGGTAGTAACCAATTCCAGTGAACAATGGGGAATGCTAATTTCATTGGTCTCAAGGATAAGACACAAATTATTTTGGTGGGATGATGATTTGTTTATCCTTATCTGCAAAGTCACCCTACCTCAGTTCCTAATTTCTACCCTCCTCCTCAAAGCAATAATAAAATATCCTTTTTTTTTTTTTTTTAAATTAAAACTCTGACACGGAGATGCCCTGAGTATTTCTCGTGGCTGGATATTTATTCACTTGGCTCAAAAACAACCAGGGCAGCCTGAAGGTTACTATCTCCCTGCTGACATTTGTGTTCATTTGCATCCTAGAATCAATAGATTCCCCTTTCACAGATGCTCAGCAGGACACCAGAGAACTGAAATAGATCTTGACTCCATTTTCTCTCTAGGAACATTACTCCACCGTCCCTTAAAGCCAGTGGACTTCAGCAGGCCTTTCACTTTCAGAAAGGTCCTATCTAAAAGTGGGCTCCATGTCAGGACAGGATCACCCTGAAATTCCACAGAACAAGTTCCTCATACTCACATCAGGGAAGAGGAATAGCACTAGCAAGAATGGATTGCACTCCTGAGTATCTCCAACATTAGACACTTGCAATCTTGCTCTAGGGCCCAGAATATTCTCCCTGGAGCTAGAGCTCTGCTAGCACTATAAATGTAGGCAATGCTGTTGAGTAGTTAACAAGAATAAAGTCAGAAAGGAGAGACTGGCATCTATTTTCTGTCTGCTCAAGCCCTTATGAGTCATTTCCTTAGTGTCTCCTCACAAAGGTATTAATAGCTTTTCTATTAGCACCACGTTCCCCATCACACTCTTTCTTCCTCTCAGTTTCTAATCTTCATTTGCAATAAGGTGGCTGCCATTATTACTGCCTCATGAGAGAATCAAGGTGCAATTTTTAATCCTAGTTTTGAGTCTTAGCTGCAATTCTGGGTCAATAGTATGTGTCTACCTGGACATCCTGCAACATATACAAATAGACTTAGGACCTAGAAAAATGTTTAATGATGATATTGATAAATCCTAAATAGTTTATAGTTGACATGCTGTACTCTCCTTGAATATCATGATACTTAACCTTTAGCAAAGAGAACAGAGGTAGATGTTTGGGCTGAGAGTGAGCCTGGACAGCTCAGAACCTATGGAAGTACCACAATGCCAGGATTTTGTAGCCTTTATTGGCAAGTGTGGTCTAAAAATGGAAAAGGAGATTGGGGAACATGGGATGAATTATCTGGTTTAGCTGTCTACATTGATCTTACTCACCAGATAATTGCTTAGCACCTTCACTTTCTTTTATTGGGAATCACCTCAGAGTATGATTGCTCTGTAGTCTGTTTTAATGTACCTTTGATATAGAGACAGCCAGCTATACCACAGTGAAAGCTTCATGTCACCACCAGTAAATAAATAGGGAAGATAAGATGAGACAAAGCATCACATAGCAATTGCGAATGTAATCGTGGGAGGAAAAAAATGCCTACCTATTTATTCTGTTCCTTACTTCCGTGAGAATTCATTGCTGTAGCAACACATTAAGTCTTCTTTCTTACATCTTTAGTCAACATAAAGTGGCATAGCCAGTATCAAGTATTGAAATTCACAGAAGGTATTAACAATAACATGGCATTTAACAAGACAACACAATAAACAGATCCACCTACTAAATATACCTAATGTAGCATCTGTTTCCAGACATTGCTCAATGCCATTTAGAATCTGTTCTCATTTCGGCTGATCTCATTGTAGGAAATATAAAACTCAAGCATCAACCTCCTCTGTGGGGACAGGGAGATCATTTACTCATAGGTTGCAGAGGGAATCTGAATAAGAAAGCTGGGTTCTTTATCACCTTCCCGACCCCCCAATTAAAACAACAGAAATGTGAAATATTCCAAAATTCCTCCTATTAGCAATTTCTAGTTTCCTACTATTGTGGTTAGAAGACACATAAAACTTGTTTTGCAGTCCAGCATATGATCTATCCTGCATACACTCGAGAAGAGATTTGTTGTTGAATGGAATGTTCTGTATGTGTTTATAAAGTCCAAGTTGTAGTTCAAGTTTCCTTACTGATTTTCTGTCAGTATAATATGTTCATTATTCAAAGTGAGGTGCTGAAGCCCCCTACTATTATGTATTGCGATATTTCTCTCCCTTCACATCCATCAATATTTTGTGATATTGCTAATTATCAGGAAAATGCAAATTAAAACCACAATAGATATCACCTCATACTTGTTAGGATAAATGTTGGCACCAAGGTAGAGAAGAAGGAATCCTTATAGCACTGTTGGTGGAAATGTAAATTGGTAGAGCCATGGAAAACAGCAATGGAGCTCCTTGAAATCCAGAAATCCCACTTTGAGGTATATATCTCAAACTAAGTCAGTCTGTTAAAGAGCTACTTATAGTCCATTTCTTCACTGAAGTATTGTTCATAATAGCCAACAAACTGGCTATGATGTCAGAAACTGTCAACTTATATACCTCATTTTCATCTGTCAGTGGACATATTACAGCCAAGAATTGGAAATATCCTAAGTGTCCATCAACTGATGGATAAGGAAAACAGGGTACATACACATAGAATAATATTTAATCCTAAAAAGAATGAAATCCTCTCATTTGTCAATAATACAGATGGGCCTGGAGATCATTACATTACATGAAATAAACCTGATGATATCATTCTTACGTGGAATCTTGAAAAGTTAAATTCCCAGAAATACAGTATGGAATGTTGGTTACCAAAGGCTAATTTTCAATTAGACAAGAAGAATGATTTCTGCAAAGCTATTTCACAGCATGTGACTAATACCTAGAAGAATAGAATTTACATGTTCTCATCATAAAAATAAGTATGTGAGATGATGGATATGTTGATTGATTTAATTATTCCATAATCTATACGTACAAATACATATGATTTATACATGTCAATAAAAAGGTAAAGTTCCTATAGCTATCTATCTAATCCGCTGATCATCCATGGCCTTGAATCACTTGAAATGTGGCTACACTCAATCGCAACATATTGGAAATATTAAATAGATACTAAGATCCACTTATTTAGTACAAACAAGTATCAAATATCTCATTCAATTGTGTTTGATTGCATAATAGTACTATCTCAAACATAATGGGTTTGTTACCTGTTCAATGTACCTTCCATAAAATTTAACATAACATGCCTAGCTCACAATATTTTTCTCTGGGACAATGCTGCCCTGGAGGCTGGAAGCACGTTGCTAATCTTTCTGCTTTTCTCTCCTGAAAACTCTTGTTTTCCTCCTTCCCTCTGATTCCTTGCCACTCAGTTTGATGTTGGCTGCCACTGGTGTCGCTTCTTTGTTCCACAACTCAGGAAGAGAAATAGAACAAAGAGGAGGAGAGGGTAAGAAAGAGAAACAATAGATGAATGGATTAAAAAAGTGTGGCATTTATACACAATGGAATATTACTAAGCACTAAAAAATAACAAGATCATGGCATTTGCAGGCAAATGGATGGCATTAGAGCAGGTTATGTTAAGTGAAGTTAGCCAATTCCTAGAAAACAAATGCCAAATGTCTTCTCTGATATAAGGGGGGTGACTCAAAATGGGATAGGGAGGAAGAGCATGAGAAGAAGACTACCACTAATTAGGGAAGAGAGGTGGGAGGGAAAAAGAGGGAGAAGGGGAGTTGCACAGAAGATGGAAGGAGAACCTCATTGTTATACAGAATACATATATGATGTTGTGATGAGAAAAAGAAAAAAAAGTGTGTCACATTAGATTGGGTAGAGAGAAAGGATGGGAGAGGAGGGGAGGAGTAGTGGGGATAGGAAGGGCAGCAGAATAGACAATATGATTGATGTGTGTACATTTCATCCATGTATTATATGTCAAAATACTTTCTGCTATCATGTATGACTAAAAAGAAAGAGAAACAAGGACAGCTGGTGCCTCAGTGTCTGTTTATGTCCATCTTCAAAGGTGACTCCTGTCAAAGGAGGCAACCACATTTTTAAGCAACTTCTTCCTTTACCCTGACACCTCTTTTCCTCATGAGGGAGCCATAGAAACCAGCTTTTCAGAGCCTTTCTACCACCTCCTGGATAGACCTCTTGGTGGCAAGCAGTTTGGTGAGACTTGGAGAAAAACATGACAGTCAGTGGACCATAGTAAATATGAGGAAGGACACTACAGCCTCCAGAGGTCATTCCTGTCAACCACCTGGCTGCCTCTCCAGGGTCGTAGACCTCTGTGTAGGCTGAATAATGGCAGGAAGGTCCAAATCCTAATCCCCAGTACCTGCAAAGTTTTTACTATATTTATTTTTAGATGTGATTATGATTTATACATGTCATGGGAAGCCTCCTGAAGGAAACTGCCCTATGAACACCTCAATTTTAGCCCTACTAAGATTGCTTATACACGTGTGGCTTCCAGGACTATAAGAAACCCATGTTGTTTGAAGCTAGTCAGTTTGTGGTTTCTTACAGTAGCACTAGGAAACAAATCCAACCTGCAAGACCACAGATGCCCTAATTGGTGGAGCCAGGCGAGCTCTATTATCTGAAACTAGTGACAGTCAAGTCTTTCAAGGGGTCACTGGAAAGGAAGCTCCACACTTGCCATCTTAGAAAATCCTGTCAAATTCTGAAGGTAAGAGGTATATGGTGGAAAGTGAGAGGTGAATCTTATCTAGATCTCTAATGTCCTGTGTAAACTTGCGTTCAGATTTGACCTTCCTAGACCTCAACAACTAAAGGCCTCAGTTCTGCTACTTTCCTCAGGCTTCCATTCCTCAACTGCCGCAAACTCACTTTCACTCACCCTGCGATCCAACACCATAACTCAGTTCTGCATACATTTATGGGAGGGCCTTCTAGGTGCTCTTCAAATGTTATGTTGCTTCTTTCCTCATGAAAACACTTTCTGAGAAGATAAGTTCTACATATGTGAAATGGGGAAGGGGTTGGAAAATGGAGAGTTCAGACTAGAAAGGTGTATTTTTTTTAAAAAAAAAAGGAGAGAATTTTTTAATATTTAATTTTCAGTTTTTGGTGGACACAATATCGTTATTTTTATGTGGTGCTGAGGATCGAACACAGAGCCCTGTGCATGCCAGGGGAGCGCATTATCTCTTGAGCCACCTCCCCAGAAAGGTGTATTTTTCTAGAACTTGATTTCTTCATGATTGCACTATTTATTAAAAACACATTTATGTAGCAATTTATAGACTGCATATATATTATTCCCCCAATTCAAAACAAACTGCAACCGTTGAGTTTCCTCTTATGTAGTTCAGGTCTCATGTATGTTTTAAGTAATATACACATAACACAGATCTCCAGTTCCAGGAGTGACTTAGTAAGTATTTGTGAGGGACTTCAGTGTGTGCCTTGTTGCCTGCCCATGCATTTTTTTTCTTCACAAACACCAGCAGCATGGAAAATGGCCATCCTGATCAGCAATTGAATATGAGTAGAATATTTCCAATCAGAGTTCCTCATTTAATCCTGTGTGAATGGTAACTGGTCCAGGAAAGGGCATGTGACACACAAAAGGCCAATAAGTCTTTCCCTTTATAAAAGCCCTTTGGAAAAGGAAGCTCCCTTTAAATTGTCCTTTCCCAACTAGAACACAGCCAGACCACATCTTCCCATCAGCCTGGAGAAGTTGTTCTAGTTCCTGAAACAATTCTTCTTAGAACAATCCCAACTATTTGTGCCAGTAAATTGTATCTTCTCCTCAAGATGTTTTGTTGTTGTTTTTTTCCTCCCTCGAGAGGAGAAATAACCTGTACATTCTTGAATAAAGAGAAAGGCTCCCTTCCAAGCTATAGGTAACCTCAAACTCCAAGCAGAACTTTGGGCACGAGGCTCCACCTTTTCCTCTTCTGTAAGCTAGAGAAACTTTGATGGTTAAGAAGACAAGACTTTCCTAAACTGAGGAACTGTTAGCCAGTTGTGTGATGTCAGGGATGGGTGAAATAAAGACAAGCTTATAGGAGATGAAGAAAAGAATTACTCTTTAGAGTTTAATTCAGCAAACCCAGAAGTTGTCTAAAGACTTAATAGTACATATAACAGTCACTACCATCAAAATAAATTTTTTAAATTTATCAGAAGTGATAAATTCTATACAGAAACATCCTTAACCGGTGGTCAAAGATGTTCTGTCTAAAGAGGTTATTCTTGAGCAGACATCTGGATATCAAGGAAGAGAGACATCAAGGTAAAAAAAAAAAAAAACATGGAGAAAGGGGCATTCTTGGGAGAAGAAACTGCTAAGGCAACAAATGGATTGAGGTATGGCATTTTTGAAGATTAAGAAATAAACCCAACATGGAAGGAAGTACAGGATAGTGCAGCCTTGGCACTGTTGACATTTTAGATTAATTTAGATCCTCTTTAAATTCGAGATAATATAGAATACTTTGAGATATTCAAGAGGATTAACTTAAAAATAAGAAATGTATAAGCTCTATGGGAACAAACCTTTAAACCACTTCAGAAGGACAAAAGAAGTCATGAACAAGTAGAAAGGCAGAATAGGAAGACTCAGTATTAAAAGAGTGTAAATTTCCCAAGGTCAGTCTATACCTCTAACATGGTTTCAGTACAAACACCAACAGGATTTTGTTCTTGCAACTAAACAAAGTGATTATAAACTCTTATGAAGATATAAACAAACCCAGAATAATCAGAAACATTCTAAAAAGGAAGAATGAGGAGGAATCCCATTCTACCAGATATTGTCAAACCTAAATAATAGAGTTGTGATACAAGCTCAAGAACAGACATTCAAAATTGCAAAGCAGAACCCATTAATGTTAACAAATATAAATGGTAACTTAATAAACAGACGTGTTATCTTCATGGGGAAAATATTAAGAATATAGCCATGTATAAAAAGCTACAAAATGGATCTAAACTAATATTTATGTAAGAATAAATTCCAATGGATTAGTGATTTAAATGTATTTGAAAATCCCTAAAACTATTAAGAAAAAAAATATGAGAAAATTTTTTGTAACCACACAGAAGACCTTTTTAATTAAGATAACATATCCTAAAATCACTATAAGAAAATCATAGGAAAAAGACAAAATGAGAAAATATATTTGCAAACTTATTACAAATTCCTGAAATCCTGTATTGAGGCTCTTTTTCTCAATTTGGCAGAGGATTTAATGAAAATCAAAATCCCAGTAAGACAGTGCTTCTGCTGGCTAGTTGTATAGGTCTGAGCAATGACCTCTCCAAACCCAAGTTTTGTCAACTATAAAACAGAGTGTCCAGCAAGGGGTAGTGAACCAGACAATTCCTTGGAGAGTGATTAAATTTTGTCTGCTAAGTAGGTGCCCATCCTTAAGGTAAAAAAGTACATAAATCAAGTTCCATTTCCCATCTGGAAATCAGAAGTTCTAATAGGCAGTAGCTATTTAACAGGTGCCTGGGATATAATTTTTATTCAAACCAGACCTTCTGCATGTTTACTCAGTTCATTTTATAATGAGATGGAAATGTTCCTATAATGATGCCCAACTGTAATGGAAGGGTTTGTAATCGTTTGTAATAGGGTGCTATGGTATAAAGAATACTGAATGATGCTTCTATTTATTTGCTTACTTACAGACGTGCTGACTCATTCTTTTAAAAGAATTTGAAGTGATTTGCAGCAGAAATACAATAACATGGTAAAATATAAAAGAAAAGAGAAAAAAACATACACACAAGAGTGCCCAGGGCAAAGATAAATTAGAAGAGTTGATCATGACAGGGAAGAAAATAGTGTATTCTATAAGGGATTACATAGTTGCTATGATTTATTTCTAAATTGTTTCTGAACTTTCTTGAATCAAAGTCAAAAAGAATCAGTGGACAGTTACATAGATTTTTTTCATCAAAAGTGAAAAATAAAATCATACAATTTCCTCAAAAGAATGGATAATCCAAGTTATAGAATGGGCTGTATAATCTTAGGTAAGCCTACCAATGTTGTCTGGGTATTTCTGATTCCTACTAAGAAGCTAGAGGATTTAACCAGATGATTAAGTTGCAAATAATGAAGGACTTGAAGTGACATGTGCTGTTTTCAGATCAAAACCATCTATGAGTGACTCCTTTGATCTTCTCCCATTAACAGCTACGAGACAATTCTCAGATTCTTAAGTTGGATTCTATTGTAAGTAGATGTGGACCTATATTTTTTATTAGGGTAGCCCTTAGAATAAATGTCCATGGAAAGAAGGGGGGGGGAAACAGAATTGGGCAGAGGGATGAGTAAGCTGTAAAATTGGTTAAATAACAGCCATGGTTAACTTCATGGGGACATCATGAGCTTAAACAGCCTGTGAGAGCCAGTCTGGCTACTACAGCTTTCCAGAGCTAACTCAGTGTGTAGAAGGGATCACACCTGAAGGCACACCTGACAGCTGGGGGGACTCATCCCCTGAATGATAATCATAGTTGCACATCTCCATATCCACATACAGGGTGACCTTGAAAATCAAAAGTTAAACAGGGCCAACTCCAGCAGAGAACCCCTATCCTACACTATATTTCAACAAATCACTGAAATTTTCAGCCTTATCTGTAATAGCAATGTGTTGTTTCACACACACACGCACACACTTTAGCCTTCTTTAGACATGTTCTACACTTAGACACTGTAGAAGTTACAGTTATATGTCCTAGAATGAGTACTTCCACTTTGTTGAGAGTTAACAGTGCCTAAACTGAACTGTAAAGTTGATGAAATTTATTTTCATAGATTCAACCTTCATTCTGCCACTTCTCCACCATCAGCCCTTCTCCAACTCACTACATAAACTGAATATATATTCTTGTGTTCCTCATACTTGCTTTTTAAAAATCCTTTACAATCTACTTTCTTACCAGCACGACTTATACTTTCTGCTAGAAAAAGATAAATTTTGTTATATTTTGAATCCCCCCAAAGTGGAATTTCACATATATACTGGGTAAGTGGAGGAAATCTGGGTATATTTGAGGACCAATCAATTTACCAGGCAGGTATAGAACTGTTTTGAAAGAGTACCCCTCTCTTCTATTATGTGGCTCCACCCCTGTGTCCTCTTATGGTGTCAGGTCACACAGACTAGGAATTAGAACGTGGTCCATTGATAATACTTATGCACATTTTATTCTCTCTGAGCCACAACTGCTAACACATTCCCTAAATCTCTGGAAATATGTGAGTAATCTTTACAGGAATTCTCCAGAGGCCTTTCTATACTCTTCAGCTTTCATTCCTTCATCACTGGTGTCCACTGGCCAAGAACCCTTCTCCAGAATCATGTCTGCAGCCCTAATCACACAGAGGAGGTGGGCATTCACAGCTAGGATGCTGTGTCTCTGTACTGCCCAAGTGCCAGTATGGAGCAAGCAATCAGTATCCTCTCTAGATTGGAGCTACTGTTCATATGGAAGGCTGGAGAAAGCCTCCTCTCACCCCTGGCTCAGGTTCTTAAATAAGCAGTTTTATCCAGAAAAATCTCTGTAAAATCAGTGCCTCAGGAAGAGCTACACAGATTTAGAGTACAGCCGTTCTCTCCTTAGATGTTAGTTCTCTATTCACAGAACTGAGTCAACTGGATCTGGCTAGGTCAGGGTAGGCAACCACCCTCTAGGAAAGATGCCAGGCTGTCTTCAATCCATTTTGCCAGCACTCATTTTCTTTCACTAAAAACCCTCATTCAAATTGGCTGCTAGCAGTAGCCCTGTTACTTGGTGTCCAAACACATACAAATCCCAGTTTAGGGTTAAGTTAGGAATCTTTTTACATATACAAAAGAATTTAAGAAATAAGGTAGTGATAATATTGTAAATATAGCGGTTAACATTTATTAAGGTTATGTGTTAATTACTGTGCCAAATGCTTTTTCCACATTTCCTGATTTAAATACTGTCAAACTCTACAAAGGATATTATTCTTTTCCTCTGTTCAAATAAAATTTAAAAGGAACAAAGGTAGAGAGAATGAAGTAATTTGTCCAACTTCACACACTAGGAATCTGCTGAGCCTGAATATGAACCCTCATAGCTCAAGTTCACAACCACTATCCTCTGCTGATAATCATGCGGGATTGATGTTCAGGTCAGCAGCCCTGCTTTCATTATATGTGGCTAGGCAGCATGTGCCATGCTTGATTTGCCCGTCAGATCCTGTAGTATTTAAAACAAATATAAGAAAAAGACCCCAAGCAACCAAGGTAATAAGGAATTCTTTTAAAGGCAGAGTAACCTTCTGCATAGACACCTTGAGTGTGTAAAGGTACCATTACCCACTCACTGTCTTTTCTGGAGTCTGAACATCTGTTAGCCTCAAAGTACCTGAAGTTTCTGAAATACCCTAGTACAAAGTATGGGTAATTGAGTAAGGAAGAGGATTCTACTTCCAAGGAATACCAGGAAATAGCAGGATGGGGAAATGAGTAACCAAAAGAGGAAGAAAAAAAAATGTCAGCCCTGTCATAAATCCTGGTTATTTTAAGACATGTGTAGATGGTTCTCCTGTTGCCTGGCTTTCTGATCCTGAACACATGTGAGCCTTCTGGTAATGCTCACACACTTATCAAATCCATGCTATGTGACATCTCTGCCATGTTTGATACCCTTTCTTTTCTTCATCCTATATTCCCTCTATCAGGGCCCTTGATATCACAGTATTAACTTTTAGTGTAGCAATAAACAAACCTCTCAAATCGATGGCTTACCAACACCAATATTTACTTCTTGTTCCCACTGTGTGAGATTTGCAGATTAGCTATAGCTTTGGCAGCGTTTTCATTTTGGACTAGGTACCAAGTGGTCCATGTCATCTCACAGTGGATTTCAGGAACAAAAGGAACAGAGACATTTTGTGCACGTTAATGAAAGCTTTTGCTCAGATGTGGCAATTGTCATACATGCTAAAAAGCCATTGGCTGAAGCAAGGGAGTATGCTCTGTCCACAGGAGAGGGAGGTGTGATCAGAGTGGGAGAGGAATAAATCATGGAAAATTATAGGATCTACACTACTGGGTCTCCTCCAATAGAGGAGACTGTGCGTACTCAAAGAACCTGGTTTTTTTCTGTCTGACCCTCTCACAATGCAAAATGCCCCAGAGTTCTGTCTTTGCTGCCTTTTCTTTTCCCTGTACAAGCTTTCCATAAGCCAGCCTGATAGTCTCTAAATTTTTGTACATCCTTGCATGGCTTGAATTGCCTACTACTATTGTAATCATGAACACACAACCTTGGCTGTTTTTTCTACTTCTCTAAATTCAAGCATCACAAGAGCTTTATTTCAGTCTGCCCCTTGCCTTGTCCCCACTGTTCCAGTCCATCATCTTCTCCTACATGACTCCTGTCATAAATCCTGATTTATGTGTAGATGGTTCTCCTGTTGCCTGGCTCTCTGAGTTCCTTAACCTTGTCCAGTGATCTTTCCTTCCACCCAATCTTAGCCACCCACTCCCACTGTCTTATCTGACATTTTTCTTGTCAAGAGCAGCACACCCTCCAATTGTTTATTTTAAGCATCCTGCTCTCCAATAATCACATCCTATCTGACTTCTTTTTCTAAGATCCTCCTCAAACTTTCCATTTTATCACCTTTCACTTCCCTCATGAGATCCTCATATCGCTATTTTTCTGGTGTACGGTTCATATTCTATGGCCTATCCTTGTAATCATCCCTTGGCACACATGCGTAATATCTTTCTCTTTGTTTCTTTTCCTTCACTGTATTCTCCTGGAAGAATCTAGTGATTTGGGAAAGTTGGCTCAGGGAGGCTGTGGAAGGACAAGGCCCACATAAGTACTTGAAATCCAGGATCACTCATTCCAGTGGTCCTTGCCTATCCTTGTAGATTTCTTTGGAAGAATTCCTTCTAGTTCTCTCCTTAAATGTTCAATATGTCCTCTCCACCATCACTTTCAGTTGAGAATCTGGCTTTCTCTTTCAGTGAGAAAAAAATTTATATCTATGTATGTAACTAAAAGTATGTATCTACATATATGTGTTTATATATGCACATATGCACATATATATGCTTCAACACTTTATTATCACAAAATCTACCTATGGCTTTACACTCACAAACCTGTCTTTTTTAAGTATCCCTATCTAAGGCCAACTCCTCCTATCTCATCAAAATAGCAATTATCCTCAGCCACCTAGCTTCTTTTTTCCTTTTTGTTGTATCACACTCATTGGCACACAAATATGGTGTGATTTCTCCCATCTTTACCAGTCTATCCCTGATCCCATGGCCTTGCATGACCAATATCAGTCCTCTAAAGCACAACTCATTAGAAGGAGCTTCTTTTTCCTTGCTGTCTTCCTCTAGTTTCATTGGAGCTCACTGCAAGCATGCTTTTATTCTCACAAATCCCCAAACTACTTTGTTAATCACCAAGATTTTTGCCTTGAAAATCCAATGCTAATTTATATTCCTCATGTTACTTGGCCTCTCAGCGGTACTTCTGTTGCTAGCTAGGAATCCTCTAGAAACACTCCTCAATTGACTTCAGATGTATCACTCAACCATCCTCCTACCAGATTGGTGCTCTATTCTGTTCCATTTGGTCTCTCTGTATTTATGCCAATACCAAATTGTTTAAGTTACAGCTTTGTAGTATATTTTGAAGTAAGGCAGCATAATACCTCCTGCTTTCTTTTGGTTAAAGATGGCTTTTGCTATTCAATTTTTTTTTTTTGTTTTCGCCGGGTGTTCCATATAAATTATAAGATTAAAAAAATATTATTGTGATTTGGTAGGAATTGCATTGAATATGTAGATTGCTTTGGGTAATGTTTTAGTCAGTTTTTTCATCACTGTATCTAACTAAAAGACCAGCACATTGTAGAGGAGGAAAAGTTTATTTGAGGGCTCACAGTTTCAGAGGTCTTAGTCCATAGAAGGCCGACTCCATTCCTCAGGACTTGAGATGAGAAAGGATATCATGGCAGAAGAGTGTGGCAGAGGGAAGAGGCTTACATGATGAACAGGAAGCAAAGATAGAGGACTCTACTTTCCAGATACAAAATATATACCCTCTAGCCACACCCCCAATGAACCACTTCCTCCAGTCACACCCCACGTGACTTCAGTTACTACTCAGTTAATCCCACCAGGATTAATTCACTAATTAGGTTAAGGCTATATAATTCAATCATTTCTCCTCCAAACCCTGTATTGGCTCACATGTGAGCTTTTGGAGGATACTACATCTAAACAGGTAATATGGACATTTAAAAATACTGATTTTTTTTTAAAACCATGAACACAAGATGTCTTTTCATTTTTTGTGTCCTCTTTAAGTTCTTTCATCAATATTTTATAATTCTCATTATAGATTTTTCACCTCTTTAATTAAATTCATCCCTAGGTATTTTATTTGTACTTGTAAGTACTGTATGGGTTTCTTGATTGCTATTTAGAGAATTCACTATTAGCATATTGCAATCACACTGATTTTTATTTGTTGATTCTGTATGCTAAAACTTTGTTGAATTTATATAGTAGTTCTAATAATTGAGGTGGAAACTTGGGGATTTGAATATTCTTTTTTATGCTAACACACTGGATAATACAGGATGTTGCTCTCCTGCAAGCTTCCATGACCTGAGAATATAAACTGCTATAGTTTGTTGCCCTGCCTTTGATTGTTTAAGGTCCTACATGATCTTATCCTTGGAATCCTTTTATTAGCACTATTCCTGAGTCTGAGATCTCTAAATAAGGGTAAGGGACAATTTTTCAATAACAAATCCATGTAGGCTCTTTAAGAAACATTATTTAACTGAAATCCTCCACAATAAAAAGAAATAATGATTGAAATCAAAGTTATTTTATTTGCAAAATTTAAAACTGTAATATTGATCCTCATGGTGTTTGTGCTTTAGACCACCTTTCAGGGAGAGAACCCAAGAGGATCATCCAGATATCTTGGGTTCAGTGCCCCTCTATAATACAACTGAATACCCCTCTGAATACAACTCAGTGTATCCACAAAAGCAAGTACTAAAGCCTAGATTTCTGGAAAAATACTTGTAGAGACAACCTCCCTGTTCACTATTACTGCCTTAAAGTATAATCTCCTCAGTCCTTCACTCCAGAATCTATATGAGAGTTTTGGTGATCCTTCTGCTCTACTACAATAGCCACCATGACTTGTGGCTATTTCAATTAAAATGAAAAGCAAATAAAATTAAAATTCAGTTCTTCAGCTACTCTAGTCATGTATTTAGTGTTCAGTACTCACATGTGGCTCATGATTACTGTATTAAACAACAGACTATTTTAAAAATATTTCCATCAAGAAAGTTCTATTGAACAGAACTTCTCTAGACTTTTGAGATCCCACTTGTAGAAACCTAATTGGTTTTGAAATGTTTGTTCTTAGCTTTTGTCTCTTGTTGTTTAGATATGAGATATCTCCCAAAAGCTCATGAGTGAGACCATACAAGAACATTCAGAACTGGAATGATGGAGTTGTGAAAAAGTTACCTAATCAGTGAATTAATCCACTTGAATGGATTAGTGAAGTGGTAATTGAAAGGAGGTAGGTCACTATGGGCATGCCTTTGGGGTATATATTTTGAACCTGATGAGCAGAGCTCTCCTTGCTTCCTGATTGCCACGTCTTGTGCTACTTTCCTCTGCCCCACACTTCTGCTATGATATTTTGTCTCACACCTCAGGTTCCATAGAAGTGAATCAGCTGTCTATGAACTAAGACCTCTGAAAAACCATGAGCCCCAAGTAAACTTTCCCTCCTCTAAAATTGTTCTTGTCAGGTCTTTTGGTCACAGCAGTAGAAAAAGCTGACTTAAAACGGTTTGAGATCACAATTCCCATCCCAGCTCCATTCTCCGAAGCCATAACTCTAGATTTGGTCAACCTGTAAGGCATAAGAAGCTATTGATTATGCCAAATCTGCTCTCAGATCTTCATTTACATTTACATGTTACATTTACTTGTAAACAAATATAATTTCTATTTGTAGGAACATCAAGGTTAGTGGTGACTTTAAAATCCCAGATTGCTACAGGAAAGTGAATGGGAATTACTGATCGGAGGGAATCTACGATAGGAGAGAAAAGGCAAAGCACCAAGCCTGGAGGAGACAGAAGGGCATTAGTCAGTCAATTCCATTGAAACTACGCAAGTAGTAGAATCTGAAGGCAGGTGGAGGGATTGAGAAAATAAAACAGGACCGTGGAATAGTCTGCATCTTTGTAACCCCATGAGAATAATAGGAATCTGACTGAGTAGAAGTAAAAGTTTTGCTTACATCTGGTTTGTGCATGGTCCACTGCCTGCACTGTGGCACTACAACCCCTATCCTGAGAAGAAAGACAACAACTGTGACATTACTTGGACAACACATAATGGGGTGTAATTTTGGCCAGGTTTGCTCCTAACCAAAACATAAAAGGGAAGAATATGACTAATATATAAAAAGATTAACTTTTTCCTGACCTAGAAAGAGAGGAATGACTGTTATGATTTAAATATAAAGTATCCTCCAAAAATTCAATTGTTAAGAAAATGCAAGAAAGTTTAGAGATGAAATGATTGGGTTATTAGAGCCTTAACTTAGTTTGTGTATTAACCCACTGATAATGGATTAACTGGGTTGTAACTGTAGGCAGGTGGGGAATGGCTGGAGGAGACAGGTCACTGAGGGCATGCCTTTGGGGTTTCTCTTTTGTCCCTGGTAAGTGTAGCTCCTATTTCCTGATTGCCCTTCCTTCTACACCCTCTTCCACCTTAATGTTCTGCCTCACCTTGGTTCCAGAGCAATGTAGTTGGCCATCTGTAAACCGAGAGCTCTGAAACTGTGAGCTCCAAATAAACTTTTTTTTTACTCTAAAATTGTTATTGTTGGGTCTTTTGTCACAGAGATGGAAAAGCGAACTAAAACACCAGACTCAAGATCACAGGCTGAGAGAAGGCAAATTGTTCACTGCCCCCAGTAGATGCTGACTGATGTGGCAGCTTTACCATGCATTACACATTACTGAGAGGGGAGGGTTTGCCAGGATCCAGGAAGAGAATAGAGGTGCCAATGGACAGGATTTACTTACTGTCAAAGAAAGAAGTTTTGAAGTGAAGAAATGAGGGCTTTAGGCATCAAGGAGGGGAAATTACATCACAAAGCCTATTTCTAAGCTGCAAACTATCTCTTGCCTTCACAACCCCCAGAAAGGAAGAGAGTGGAGCAATTATGCTGACTGCCCAAATCATTTTACTATAACTATAAACAAGTTGAAAGAGGCCATTAAAATCCCAATAGACTTTAAGTGTAAACACCTAGTTTCAGTAAAATTTATTTTTATGTCATTTCCAGTACCAAATCAGTAGATTAAATGCCACAAGTGGAATCCAAACAAAACCTGTGGTAAGGTCTTTATGTGAAGTAAATTAGAAATTCTTTTCAACATAATATACAAGGCATTCTTTCTCCGAGTCAATTTTTCTAATCTGCAGAATTTCTTTGTGAAACCTATGGATACAAAAGATGAAGGAAAAAAAAATCAGGCCTTACAATCTTCAATGCTCTGTAAGACTTAGTTCCTTCATTTCATCAACCTGGCAAGAAACCATTGATTTTTCTCAGAAACAAACATGAGTTGACTAATTCCTTGAGGCGATTAATGGTTTAGTTATTAAGCATTTCTCAAGGGCTTATCGTGTACTATATGTACAGAACACTTCCCAGTGGTAGAACACTGCATTAAGGCCAAAACACAGAAAGGAGGTAAAATGTTAGCATAGGCTGAAGGCACGTATACGTGCCTGGACTAATTTGAGTGGATGAGGTAAGGATGCTATTATTCTGACTTCTATCTTCCCTATCTGATCTCAAGGTGAACTTTCTGAGATTTGAGAAGTCCCTTGAGGATGAAAGGCATACAACTTCCATTTATGAAGTACTGATGATGGAAGCTGCGTTGCATTACCTGCTTTTTGTGGCATATTTCCACCCATGCTCCACAACAATCTAGATGAGTAGCTGTTACTCACTACTCCCAATGTTCAGATGCAGGGAAGGTAGGTAACATTCCATACAGTTTTATGGAATGGAGCTTGACTCAAACCCAGGTTATTAATTCTAGGTTTATGTGTGTCATGAGAATGAGAATGGTCCTCATCATAAACAGCATATAGGAACAAAGTCCTCAAAAAGGAATGAAATCCTATCATTTGAAACACGGATGGCAATGGAGGTCATTATGATAAGTGAAGTAAATCAGATACTAAAAAAACAAGTACCACATGATCTCACTCATGTGGAATATAAAACACTGATCTCATAGAAGTTGATAAAATAATGATTACTAAAGGCTGGGAATAGTGGGGATGGTTGGGAAAGACATGAGCGATGACTACCAAGTATTTTAAGGCACAAGGAGTTCTGGTGTTCTACTGCACAATAGGGTGACTCTAAACTTCAATAAGGCATTTGAGTAATAATACATTATTTCAAATGCTGGAAGAAAGGATTTTGAAAATTTTCAATATAAAGAAACAATCAATGTCTAATTTGATTTAAACACTACAAAATAATACAGTTATCAAAATATCCAACAGCATACCATAAATATGTATATTTTTATGTTTTATGTATCAGTTAAATTTAACTGATAAAGTAAAAATCACTGAAGGTTTAAAAACTTCTCTCCTGAATAATTTGAATTCTCATAAAATACCAGTCAGTAGAGCTCTGCAGTAAAAGAAGTTTCTATATATTTACTTATAATGCAAACATTTCCCAAAAATTATGTAAAGAGAGGCAAATGAGGAAGCCAGTGTAATATTGTATTGGGTGACAGGCATATGGAATATTTCCTGGCCTACTGCCTCCAGAAATCACAAGATTTCTTACTCAGGCTTACAAATTTTCTGGCTGCTCAAGAATTTAACTTAAGAGAAGCCTGATCATTTCATTCTATAAAGGCATAAACACAAGTGACTAAAGTAGGTCTCCAGAGTTTCTCAGTACAACCTGGTTCAAAAGATTGTTTGCTATTATTCTTAGGTTCTGGGATGTAGCTACCTGTTTTGAGCTCATCTCTTGGTGACTGCCAAGGAAAAGTGAAAGAAAATAACCTGTCACTAGCTAATGCATGACTCAAGTTTTTGGAACTGAAATTCCAGAAAGGGATAATGCTCCCTTGGGAAAGATGTTTCCCCTCAGATTTGCTGATAGGTCACCCAAAACTAGATTAATGCTACTATATGCTAGGCCATTTGTACAGTTCTCACAGCAGTCATTGGCGATAATTACTATTATGTTTACTAGATATGTGAGACAACTAGTTCACTTAGCTAGTACATAGTAGAAACTGGTACAGAAAAAAGTACCTGAACAAAAAGTCCAAAACCCACTCAGCATAAATTCTCAGAAAAGTAGGAATGGGGGAACTTTCTCAACTTCATAAATAGCATCAATAAAAACCATTAGCTAACTTCATAATGGTGAGAAACAAACTGGATATTCCCCCCCGTGATTGGAGGCAAGGGAAGGATGTCCCCTCTTACCACTGTTATGCAACACTACATTGTACTAGCTAGTTCAGACAGGCAAGAAAATGAAAAATGCACAGACTGAGAAGGAAGAATTAAGTTGTCTTTGTTTGCAGATAACATGATTATTTATACAGAAAATCCCAAAGAATTGGCAAAATATACTTCTGGAACTAATAAACACAGCACCAGATGCAAGATTAATAAAAATCAATTTCCTATATGTTGGAATTTGAAATTAAAACCACAATATAAACTGGGTGCGATGGTGCCTACTTGTAATCCCAGCAGCTCAGGAGGCTGAGGCAGGAGAATTGTGAGTTCAAAGCCAGCCTCAGCACCGTAGGGAGGCCCTAAGCAAGTCAGTGTGATCCTGTCTGTGAATAATATATAAAATTGTCTGGGAATGTGGCTCAGTGGTTGAGTGCCCCTGGGTTCAATTCCTGGTACCAAACAACAACAACAAAAAGATATATATAACCTACATTAGCACTGAGAAAAATAGTTATAAATATGCAAAATAGATACAAGATCAATAAATATAAATGACAAAACTTTGAAGAAATGAAAAAAATTCAAATAGAGACATATTCCATATTCCCTGGATCTAAAGCTACAATTAAGATTTCAGATCATCCCAACATGATCCAGATTCAACACAATTACAATCAAAATGTCAGAAAGCTATTTAATGAATATTTTTGACAAATAATTCTAAAATTTACATAGAGACCAAAAGATCTAGGAAAGCTAATACAATATTGAAGAATAAAAATCAGAGGACTGATATATTCAACTTTGAAACTTAGTAAAAAGGTACAGTAACCCAAATAGCTTCAATGGAATGGAATGGAAGAGTCTAAAAATAGGTTCACATTAAACACAGCCGATCTTTAACAAAGAAGCAATGGCAATTCTATAGGGAAAGGGTAGTTTTTCAACACATTGGACTGGAACAACTAAATACATTTATGTAAAAGAAAAAAATATAAACACAGATCTTACAGCTTTCAGGAATATTAACTAAAAATGGATCACACATCTAAATGTACAACTATAAAACTTCCAGAAGATAATCCATAAAATGGCATCACTCAACCCAAAGTTACCTAAACAACACAAAAACCCATGATCCACAAAAGAAAAAAAAAGATAAATTATACTTTGTTAATTTCTTTTTTACCACGTGATAGATATCATTAAGATAACTTAAAGACAACCCACAGACAGGGAGAACATATTTGCTAAAGATCTGACAGAAAACTCATATTCAAAATGTATAGCAAATTCTTGAAGTTCAATAGGAAAAAAGAACACCAAACTAGAACTTGGACAAAAGATGAGAAGAGATACATCACCCAAGAAGATACACAGATGGTAAATAATCATATGAAAAGTTAGTTAATATCATTTGTCATTAAGGAATTACAAATTAAAGCAAAAATAAGATACCACTATTAGAATGAGTTTATTAGATTAGCTAAAACTGGGAAAAAAAAAAACCCACAAACTGGTAATACCATGCTGACAATGACAAAGAGCAATAGGAACTGTCTTTCTCTGTGTGATTGCAAACTGACAATTTGACAGTTTCTTGCAAATATAAGCATGATTTGGCCATACAGTCCAGCAACTGTGCTCCTACACATATATAAAATGTTGTTGAAAATATTCATGTAAAATCCACAAATATTTATATTAGCTTTATTCATAATCATAAAAAATGGATGTAACCAAGATGCTTTCACTAGGTGAATGGGTAAACAAAATAAAGTACCTACACATAATGGGATATGATTCAGGGGTAAAAATAAGAGTTAGCATGTGGAAGGACATGACAGAATCATAAACGTTTATTTCTAAGTGAAAGAATCCAATACGAAGAAGTACATACTCTATGGTTGCAAGTATGTGAGAAATCACATAATCATTTCTTTTGGGGGAAAGAGAAAAATAGAGATGTAGGGAAAAGGATCAGTGATTTCTGGACGTCATGGATGAGTAGGTGAAAGGTGGGGAGGCTGTCCTGTAGCGTATGATGCTGTAAATGGTGGATACACAACACTGTCCATTGTCAGAAGCCATAGAATTGTGCAACAAATAGAGTCAGCATTAATGTATGCAAACTTTTTAAAGTCATTGAATCAGGAGGTCAGGAGAACCCAAAAAGAAGCAGAGATGGAGAGAAGAGAATACAAGTATTTTCATGAAGTAACCTCAAAGAAGAGGGTGAGGGAAAGAGGTGCTAACTTAAGTAACTTTGGAAATGAATGGAATCATGATATTCTAGTTAATAAAGTTGTTTTTTAGGGGATTGAAATTAACAATTATGATAGTTCTATACCTGTTTAGAGGTTTTGAACAAATAATAATTGAATGGTCCAAGGCAAGAATCACGTTTCTTATTATTGGAACAGTTTTCAGATAAGCAAAATAGGCAGCTATAATGATCCATATGTAATGGATTAGAATTAGAACTATCTGTAAGAACTTGTGTTTGGTTTAATATTGGTACAGATGGTTACATATTGAAATATTTATACATAGGTGTTCATAGAGAAGTTATCACACATATACTTCTGTCGGCTGAGGAGGTCTAAGAGCGATGATACCCCCCAGTAACAGTGAACTCATCTAACACATAGATCTTGGTTTTCAACATTTTTTTGAAATAAAAGTAAACTGGTAGAAATTATTCATTGTAATTCTGGACACAAAATATGCAGACCCCAGAGCATCTTACAGTGTTGTGAAGAAATTGCTTATTTAAAAAAATACCATTGTTCAAGTATATATAGGAGCCAAATAAAACCTCACTAAACTAGAACAATTTGAGCAACAAAATCATCTATACTTGGGTAAGGGGTATAAGAATTTTCATTTATTTATTTATTTTTATTTGTTTATTTACTTACTTGTGTGTGTGTGTGTATGTGTGTGTGTGTGAGAGAGAGAGAGAGAGAACCTGAAACTGCTATGAGAACTATATATCTGAGAGCCATGTATGGAGCCAAGATGGCAGAATAGACTTGACTCTGCAAGAGGTAAGTCAGGCAACAAATGGGAAACCAGTCCAAGGAGGGAAAGAAAGGAAGAATTCTGGGAACCATAAACAATGATGAGAGGGCTGTGGTTGTGGCTCAGTGGTAGAGTGCCTGCCTTGCATGCATCAGGCACAGGGTTAGATCCTCAGCACCACATAAATAAATAACATAAAGGTATTGTGTCCATCTACAACTAGAAATTTCTTTTAAAGAAGTGATGAAAAAACCTAAACAACATGGAAAATTGGAAATGCAACAAAGAGAAAAGCACAAAGCAATTCACAATTTCACCTCAGCTCTCTTGCTTGGGGCACAGAACCCGATATTTATAAGGGGAACTGGGAAGTGCAAATAACCCCTATAATAACAGCAATACAGCTGTGCTAGCTGGAGAAATCCATGGTTGTTAACAAACTTTAAATCTAGTTTGGGGATTTGCTTTTAGAGTGACTTCACCACGACCACCACCTGGCTTTACAGGAGAACTTTATTTATATTGCTCAGCAAATTCTCAAGAGTGCTGTAAATAGGAGCTGTGGTAGGGGCTCTCCCAGAACAAAGAAAACTAAGAAAACTGCCAGATTCCTGAGTGCATGTAAATCTGTCCTGACTCTGTTGTAACTTTGTTGCAATGCTACAGCATAAGAATACCTGATCAGAATGTGCATTACCCTATATGGTAGACAAAGAGCTTGAAAGAGGTATATAAGGTGATGACTCCCTTCAATTGAGGCTCCGCCTTTGGATATTAATCTGATGGGCCAGTATTGGCACTAATAATAGCTGCTTCTTGCTCAATACCCCAGGTGTCCTGTTTTACTATATGAAAATGCCACTACAGAGCCATCTTGAGAAGGGTCCTAGTGTCAAGGACTAAGCTTCTATGGGGATCAAGTGTTGAGAGCCACAGCGGAAGGGGCCCCAGCAAACTTCTAGCTGCCAGCTGATTGGCTCCTCTGCGGTGATGCTCATTGGGCTGTTTCCCGGCCCTTTCAGACCATGGAGCTGCTCATTGGGGGACTTTTTTTGGTTCCGCCCATGCGACCCAGCCAATCAGCCTCAAGAGCAGGAGAAGTGGGGGCGGGGTTGAGAGGCTGGTGGGAAGCCCATGATGGCAGTTGGGCTCTGAGGGAATTCCTGAAGAGCTCCTGTGGTGTGGCGTGTGTTCTAAAAATAAAGTTTGTTTCTGCTTGATAAGTGGCTCCTGAATTGTGCCCAGCCAGACTGCAGGCAATCAAGAAATCCAAAACAAATACTCTTGAGGGTCCAATGTACATCACATGGCCACGTTGACTGTGTGGGAGATGGCTACATGAGACAGTCACTGCATAGCAGAGTGTCTAAGACAAACTTGCTAAGTGCATTATGCATTGGGGTGTGTGGTCTGTAGTGGGGAGGGGAGTGGAGGGCACAGACTTAAGTGATCCCGACCACTGTGATGTGAAGGACACCAGTCAGAGGGATGGGTCTGGAGGCAACCAGGCATGGATACCTACTCGCTCAGTTCTGTGACACCCCCACCCCCACCCCGCACACACTCCAGCTCCCAGGTTTGACTGTTCCACAACCCTCAGAAGCATTCTGGGATATGCTGTAGCTTAAATATTTGCCATGCCTCTGGGCTTACAGACAAGAAACCTCCAGACTGAACACACACCCATTCAACACTGCCCACATACCACTGACACTGGGTCAGTGCTGGGACACTTAGTCCCAACAGTGGCCATGCCAATGTGTGCAGACTGAAGCCCTCTGCCTTCCTAGTGAGGTTCTTAATCCACCAAAACTGAGTTGGTGAGAATGGCGTGCTATGGCTTCAACATTTGCCATGCCACCAGATGTGCTATTAAAAGCTTCCAGACAGAATATGGTCCTGGTGTGGTCTATCCCTGAAAACTATCCAGTGAAAAATTGGGGCACAGCCTGCTTTTCACCCCACCTTGTATGGTGTGAGTTGAGAGCAATCATAATAGGTTACAGCGAAGACCCACTAAATCACCCAGCCATACCTGGCTGATTCCAACCATAGACCGCTCAGACAAGAATCTCCAAGTATTATTGGAGATAATTATATCCTTTTATTCTTTATTTTATTCTTTAATTTGAATTTTTCTTCTTTTTCATTTTATTTTTGTTTTTTGATTTACCTTTCCCGTTTTCTTCCTTCCTTTTGGAATTAATTTTTTCACATTTATTAATTTTTACTCCTTTCTCTTATTATTGCTGAGGTTATTTCTTTTATTTGGTTTTCCTCTATTCTTTGTTTACTATTTCTCATTATTTTCCTTCTTTGGTTCATTAATAATTCTTTAATAATAAATAATACTAATGTATTAACAAATTCTTTAATAATTTTATATTATGTGATCTCCTTTTCTGTATGGTGCTGGGAATTGAGCCCAGCACCCTGGGTGTGTGCTTTGCCAGTGAACTCTACCCCAAGCCCAGCTGTAAATTGCACCTTACTCCAGCCATGATCTATTCCCACTTTGGTGAACACTTCAACTTAAAGACACTGGGGCACTAAGGTCCTACTAAGGTCCTACTCCTGGACATTCATGGCCATTTCAAAAGCAAAGAGAAATAACTGTTGTTGATACCACACCAGTGAGGGACTCCAGCATACTACACTTCCATATCCTAAAGCTCAAGAAGTAAAACCAAAAATCAACAAATGGGATGGCAACAAACTAAAAAGCTTCTTCATATCAAAGGAAACAATCAAGAATGCAAATTAAAACTGCACTGAGATTTCATCTCACTCCAGCCAGAATGTCAATCATCAAGAATACAAGTAACAATAAATGTTGGCGAAGATGTGGGAAAAGGGAATGATCATACATTGTTGGTGGGACAAAATAGACGCAATCACTTTGAAAAACAGTATGGAAATTCCTCAAAAAACTAGGAATGGAACCACCATTTGACTTATCCCATTCCTCAGTATATATCCAGAGGACTTAAAAACAGTATCCTATAGTGAGTGATGCAGTCACATCAATGTTCTATAGCAGTACAATTCACAAAAGTTAAGTTATAGAGCCAATCTAGGTGTCCTTCAACAAATGGAGAAAGAAATGCACAGTGGAGTATTACCATAGACCATTACCATTAGCCATAAACAAGAATGACTTTCTGACATTTCCAAGTAAATGAATGGATATGAAGACTATCATGCCAATCCCAAAAAACCAAAGGTTGAATGTTCTCTCTGATATGTGGAAGCTTACCCACAATAAGGAGGTGGGAGAATAGGAGCAGTGGGGATTAGACAAAGGGGAATGAAAGGAAGGGAGGGGAGATAGGAAAAGACAAACAGTGGGATGAATCTGAGATAACTTTCCTAACATATGTGAATACACCATAGTGAATCTCACCACTGTAAACATCCATAAGACTGGGGTCTTAATTAGGATAAGATATATTCCTTGCTTGTATAATTTTATCATAATGGATTCTACTATCATGTATAACTAAAAAGAACCAATAAAATAAAAAATTGGGTACTGGGGTTGTGGCTCAGTGGTAGAGCACTCGCCTAGCATATGTGAGGCACAGGGTTCAATCCTCAACACTACATATAAATAAATAAAATAAAGGTATTAAAATAAAAATTAAAAACACAATTTACCAAACCTCTCCCCCAAAAAAACAAAATAAAAATTTGACCAAATTTTAATGGTCCCAGATTTCAGTGGTTTCATTGTGCCAGTAAAATGGTTTAATGAAACAAGTTCTGAATATTTTTTTAAATGACATTTTTAATAAAAAGCATGCAGTAGACAAGGCATAGTGCCAGTATTTTTCTTCCTATGATCAGCTTTCAAGTTTTAAGCCTCTGTGGCAAGATCTACCAAGACATTCTTCTTAAAGATATCCACTTGGATCTCAGAAATAAGTTACAGACTGCTTCACATTAAAGCATGAATTACACTGAGCAGCATCCCAATGTTTGGGGATGTGTAATTGCTAGGACATTAGGTCATGCAGCTCATTTCACAGGATGAACTCAGCTGTGGGAAATGAGATTAGGAAACCCATGTGGATGCTTCTACAACTACCCTGCATGCCACCACTGAATGATATTAAAAATACCCAGGATCCATCAGGCATGTTTCAATTTTAGGACACTATTACTGAACATCTAAAATATGTTCGTGGGGGGAAAAACCAGATTTGGACAAGTTTACTCTAGTAATCAACGTATGCCAGGACCATTCATGTGACTACTTAAACCTCAGAGGTGTCGAAAACAAATTTTTCATGAATGTCAGAGGTAAATGTCACCTTCACAGAGTAGACATTTTAGCTTCCAAATGCAGGATAATTTTAGCACTTATTTCTAATCATTAAGACTTGGGAAATCAAATTCTTCATAAGCCTATTTTTATTTCATTTGTTATTTGGACTTAATTCCAAAACTTTAAACTTCAACAATTCTCATCCATTTTTGCCTTGTTATATAGCTTGTAAAAGCCTCAGGCATATTTTCTAAGGTATGCACAGTTTTTTCCCACAGTTTTATGTATACACACACAAAAAAAATTGTGAAATATTTAAATACAGATAACATCCATTATATCCCACACTTCTTTTTTTGGTGGTGGTAACATAGCACATCTAATTTTTTGGCAATTTTCAATATGTAATATATTGTTATTTACTGTAATCACTTTACTGCACAACAGATCACCAGAACTTATTCCTCCCAGCTGAAACTAATCATAAGCAAAATTCTAAAACCACAATGAGATATTATCACATTCCTCCCAAATGAAACTTTGTTCCCTCTAACCAACATTTCTCCATTCTACCACCTATCCTCCCAGCTCCTGGCAACCACCATCCTACTTTCTGTTTCTATAAGTTTGACTATTTTGTATCCCTTATGTGAGATCACACAGCATGCAGATTTGTCTTTTTGTGTGTGGATCATTTCACTTGCAATCATCAAGGTTCAGTTATGTGGCTGTAAATGACTATTTTCTTTTTTAAAGCTAAGTAATATTCCCTTGTGTGCAAATATACCACATTTTCTTTACCCATTCATCAGGTGATGAACACTTGAGTTGATTCCACATTTCGGCAATCATTAATGCTACAATGAACAGGAGAGTACAGGTACCCTTTGATATAATCCTTTTACCTCCTAAGGATATATACCAACACTGGGATTGTGGATCATATGATAATTCTATATTTAACATTTTGAAGAACCTCTACAAAGTTGGTCATAATGACTGGGTTAATAGTCATTAATAATAATGACTGTGTGTATTAGTAACAACAAAATCTAACAATATGTACAATTAATAATGTGCAAGTTTTCCCTTATCTCCATATCCTCTCCAACATATGTTACTTTTAATTTTTTTGATAGGTATGAGATGATATCTCATTTTGGTTTTAGCATTTTGCTAATGATTAGTGACATTGGACATCTTTTTAATAAACCTGCTAGCCATTTGTATGTCTTATTTTGAGAAATGTCTATTCAGATGCTTTTCTCATTGTTAACCAAAATATTTATTTTCTTGCTATTGTGTTCTTTGCATATTTAGTATACTAATCCCATACTAATATATATATATATTTTTTTTTCCCCCCATTCCATAGGTTGCCTCTTTGCTATTTGGATTGTTTTATTTACTGTGAAAAAGTTTTAGTTTGAGGTATTCCTGTTTGTCTATTTTTGCTTTTGCCTTTTGAGGTCATATCCAGAAAACCATTGCCCAAACCAATGTCAAGAAGCTTTCACTTACAATTTCTTTTAGAAGTTTTACAGCACCACATTTATATGCTACGATCTAATTTCATTCCTCTACATGTGCTATCCAGTTTTCCCAGCACCATTTTTTGAAGAGACTATCCTTTCTCCATTTTGGCAACTTTATCAAAGATCCTTTGACTGTAAATAAATAGGTTCATGTCTTGGCTCTCTATTCTGTTCCATTTGGTTAACATGTCTGTTTTTATGACAGTACTATGCTATACTTATTGATGACTGTTGCTTTGTAGTATGTTTTGAAATCAGCTTTGTGATACCTTCAGCTATGTTCTTGTTTCTCAAAATTCCTTTGGCTATCCAAAATCTTTTGCAGTTCCACATGCATTTAGGTTTCTATTTCTGTGGGAAAAAAAAGTCATTGATTTTGATAAGAATTGCAATGAGTCTGTATTGCTTTGGGTAGTATGGACATTTTAACAATATTCTTCTATAAATGTGGGATATCTTTTTGTGCCTTCTTCAAATTTTTTCTCAATACTTTATAGGTTTTCTGTGTATAGATCTTCTACTTCCTTGGTTAAAATTCCTTCCAAATGTCTTGTATTTGCTATGATTATAAGTGGGTCTATTTCTTTCTTTTCTCTCTGTGCACTGCAGTTAGAACCTATGACTTCACACATACCAGGTAAACACTCTACTACTGAGCCATGTCCCCAGCCTAGGACTATTTTCTTGATTTCTTTTTTGACTATTTTACTGTTAGTACATGGAAATATCTTGTACATGAATACTTTTATCCTGAAACTTTATTGAACTTTCTTATCATATCTAGTCTCTCTGTGTGTATAAACCTGAAGGTTTTCTATATATACGAACATGTCATCAGCAAATACAAAATTTCCCTATTTCCCTCCTATTTGAATGACCCCCTGACCCCAGCTTGCCTTCCAGTACTAGGACTAGGAGTTACAGTACTATATTGAATAGAAGTGGTAAGAGTGGACACCTTTGTATTATTCCTAATCTTAGAGAAAACAGATTCAGCTTTTCATTAACAATATGAAATTAACTGTGGGCTTGCCATATATGTACATTCTTTCTGTACCTGAATTGTTGTATCATGGAAAAATGGTGAATTTTATCAAATACTTTTTTTTGCATCTGTTGAAATTATCACAGTTTTAATCCTTCATTTTTTCTAATGTGCTATATCACATAATATGTATAATTTTTAAATTCTAAAATAAGGGAAAGAGGAAATACTCGGGAATCATATTGGCCAAATTATATTGTCACATTGTGTGCCTGTGGGTATTAGTAACAACAAAATCTATCAATATGTACAACTATAAAGAACCAATAAAAATATGGGGAAAATTTCTAAAATAATTTTTGAAAAGAGGGAGTAAAGCCACTTATTCTTTTTCCTCTGCTGTATCTCTAAGTCTTGCAATTCACTCGGGATCATATGATTTGTTCTGTTTAATGGACTATGAGCAGAAATGATTTGTTTCAATCCAAACAGATGTAATTGTTTTTCCTTTACCCATTTCTTTTCCTTCTATAGTGACCTCAAAGATTACATGTTCCAGATGTCACAGCTACAAGATGGCTAAGTCTCCATCAGCCTGGGTGTCTGGGAGGTTACGTGGGACTCTGTTGCCTGACCACTTCCCTGGGGACAGTAACCTTAGTAAGAAATAATCCTTGATTGTCTTTAAGTCAGTGAGATTTTGGAGCTAATTAGTTACTAATATGACCTATTCTATTCTAATACAGTGAGTTCTCTTATAAAGGAGGGTCAAAATATAAATGCCTTAAATATATGCAGAAAAGAAGTGATCTTTTGGGGGTGGAGTAGTGGCTCAGTGATAGAGTGCTTGCCTAGAATGCATGAGGCACTGGGTTTGATTCTTAGCACCACATAAAGTAAAAAATAAAGATATTGTATCCACCATAAACTAAAAAATAGATTTTAAAAAAGATTTTTTTAAAGTCTATCTTTCTGTTCATCACACTTTTTATTTTCCCCTGGAGTCCATCCTAATATCCCATAAAACCAATTTAAATACCTAAGAAATCTTAAACTTGGGTCTTCTTTTTCAGGGTAACTCAGTCTCCCTGTTCAGTTCACAGTTGGGACACCTGGTCATGGCTCCTCTCAGCAGGGTCTGCCTTTTGTTACTCCTCCCTAAGACTCTGATTTCAGAATGAGTATGACTTATCCCCTTGGATTTTAAGAAGCCTCTGAAGTGACTCCTCCTGAATTCCTGGTCTCTGTGGTGTGTGGCTGGTTTACTCTGCTGGCATCTACTCCTACACCCACTTGGATTTGGGGGCACTGTCCTGGTTCCTGACAGAAGTCTGTGGTGACTGATTTTCTTCATTTGCCAGGTCCTATTCCCTAGGATAGGGGCTGCAATCTCTTCCTATAATCAGCCAGAAAATGAATAATTCAGGCTTTTCAGACCAAATTCAGTCTTTGTCACATATTTTTTCTTGTTCTAATTCTCCTCCATCTCCTTTTATTTCCAAATCCCTTTAAAATTGCAAAGACTATTCTTATCTCAGGGCCATAAGCAAAGCCAACTGAAGTAGGACCTGGCCAATAGATTGCATTTTGCCAATTATGATCTACAACTTTATCTCCTGACCTTAAGCCTCTTTCACTTTCCCTGCATGAATTTTAGGAAGCCCTGTGTTCCTGGCACACCCCACTGCACCTGGAGAAGACCGCTTTGGGTTCATCTACTGAGAACACTTCTTCTACCCGTAGTGCTTCACTGCTTCTGGACGGTGCTGATCCCAAGAACAGCACAGCAGCTCATATATCCATCCATTCTGGGTTTCTGTCGGGGGTGGGATGGTCCGAGACCCAGGAAATAGGAGGTTCCTGGCCTACTTTCTAGGATCCAGGCAGCAACTTTCCCATCCTAGTGACAGGTTCTCCAAATTCCTCTTCTTTTTCTCTCAGCAAAAGGCTTTCGACTTCTTTTGGTTTGATGGATCATATCTTCCAATCTTCTAAATGATGGTTTAGAGATGAACTTTCATAGTTTTGCCCTAGACTTGTACTTTGCCATATAGAAGAAGGAGAGAATTGAGAAAATGCCCTTCTTTCTCAGTCAGGCTAAGTTTTCTGTCAGGTTCAATTTTCTATTAGAAACAGAGTATTCAAAGCAGATTCTACAAGTAATATACATTATACATCTATTTCAATACAATATGTATTTCCATGTATTTTCCAGTAAGCATCCTAAATGTCTATGTTTAATAAAGACTTTCGGATTCATCTGCTAGGCTTACAAAAATCTTTTAAACAGAGGTACACACGGGCCTATTTCAAGTTACCAGACATCGGAACTGCTTGCCATCAAGCTTGAGTTTTCCATGCTCAGCAGGAAGCACTTAGCCAAGTATTCCGAAGTTGTATATTATAATAATCTATTTAAATATTTAAATGATCATTTATTCATGAGGCCCTACTTTTTCCTTCCCAAGATAGTTGGCATGATGTAGCAGCAATTAAAAGGCACTCATAATCATAATCACAGCCATTACTATGTTTTCTGGCAGCTCAGTGGCACTCTTCCATCACCGGCCTCCAGAGATGCAGTTTTGCCTCCAGAGCAGAGAGCATCTGTGTGCAGCAGAGGATCAGCCTGTGTTCCTGCCCCGGTCAACCAGGAGCGCTTTTGCAGTGACGCAGCCCACCCAGGGAGCACCACCAGTGACTGAGGATCACCTAACAAATGAGGGAGCTGCTCCATTCTTAGCTGTTCTTTTCCTCTCCCAAGAATCTTTCATTCTTTGGTAACTTCGGGGTGAAACACAGCAGATTTAAAATTCCAAACAGCATTTTGCTCTAGATGCCCTGCAATGTGGCTCTGAATGCAGAAAGCAGTAGAATATATAAGAAGGCTCTTTATAAACTTAAAAGTAAGTTTTAAAGAGAAAGGCCAAAGGTGCTTGCTTGTCCTCCCCTCCTCCCCATTACTCATTTGTGTGCATTTAGAAATGGGAAGGAATTTCCACGCCAGCATCCTAAGCCTCTTTTCTGAGACTCCTAGGAAGTATGGAGTCAGTGCCCCTGGGTCAGGCTGTTAAGGAGCTTGTCTTCCAACCTGTCTCATCTGAAATTCCACCATTAGAGCTACCTTTCCTAGGAAGTGTTCTCCTACCTTCTCAAGCAGATCCTGGGGTTCTTCTATGTTCCCACAGGCAGTGTGACAAAATGTACCTTTTTCCAGGTATTATCCCAGTTTGGGCAATCAAAGTCCCACAGTTTAGAAAATCTCAGACTCCTGGGAAAACTGTGACAGCTGGTCACTATTGCACTGTGTTCAAATGTCAGAATTTACATTATTGGAGTAATCAAGTTGCTTGGTGACTGCCCTCACTGTGAACCCTTTGAAGATGGAAATCATATAAACTTGAAGACATTAGTTGTTGAAAAAAATGAAGGAAAATTTTATAGAATAAGTGAATGAATGAGATTAATAAATCTGATAAGATTGCTTATAGTTTCTCCAGATTGATGCATCAAATATAATAAAATGTCTGGATTACATGCCTGAATTTAATGGCTAGAAATGATCCTGAAATTGTTTTTGAGAACAATGAGTATTAATAAAACATCCCAGGACATGAAGTTGCTGAACATCATCAAGCAATGAGAGATGAGGATCGAAGTTGAACACAAGCTTTTTTTTTTCAAGACAGGAAAACAAGAATTGTGGTCTGAATATGCTCCCCAAAGTTTATGTGTTCGGAGGTGGGACATAGTGGAAGATGTTTTGATAATAAGGACACCATTCTTGGGAATAAGTAAATACTATTAACTCAGAAGCATAGTTTGTTTGTTTGTTTTAATAAAATGACAAGTTTGTTTCCTCCTGCTCACCCTCTCTCCGCCCATTTGTCATGGCTTGGTGTAGCAAGATGGCAGCTCCTGAATCTTAGACTTTCAAGCCTCAGGAATCATGAGCCTATAAATTTCTATTCATTGTAAATTACCCAGTGTGTAGTTTTATGCTATAGCAACACAGAACACAATAAGCCAGCAAGAGATAAGGGTTTTCTTTTTTTTCCTGGTCCATCTTTTTTGCATTGTCAAGTAAACCCAATGTGTACAATCTATGGTGTAAAAAGCTTATTGGATATTCATAGCTAAATTCAATGTATTACTTTTTCTTTTCATTCAGTTAAATGAGTTACAGGGCAATATGATAAGTAACAGAGGTGAGAGCAGGAAGAAAACAAGGTCAACCTGGCATGTTGGAAGGTGGCATGAAGGCCTGATTAGTGAAAGGACCCCGAAGCCAGGTGGCCTGGCTTGAACTCTACCCACTTCTACCTTCTCACTTTGTGAACTTGGGTAGGTTAACATCACTAGTGTTCAATTGTCTTTTATGTGAAACAATAATAGTAATAATACTATAATGATAATACTATCTAGTAGGGTTACTCTGAAGATAAATGAGATACAACTCTTGGCTCAGCATTTCACAAATAAAGTTCTCTAAAAATGGTGGTGGCAATAGTAGTAGTTGTTGTTGCTTTTGTTATTTTTCAGATTCATTAGCATGTAGGAGCCACAGTTCACCTCTTATTAAATACTGTGATGCAAATGGTAAGTAGGCAAATAAAAGCAAAATGCTATGGGGAATTTAAGGTAGAAGAAGAGATATTATTTCTAACTAGAAAAATTTAGGAAGATGTCTAGGATAATGCAAAGAGACACTGAAGTATTAATTCAGAACATAAAACTAGCAGTGAACATATGACCTTCCTTTTATTGTTGAAACAATCTTATACCTTTGCATTCTCAACTGGTAATCTTGTATATATTAATAATATTTATTGATTCACTGATATCCACAAAACACATCTAAAAAGTTGAAATATAGTCTGCTAACAGATCAATAACCTTAAATATTCTTTAGCAATATGCAGGGATCAAAAGAAGGTTTTATCACCTATCAACATTTTAAGCTATTTTAATTAAGTCATAGTCTGGCATTATGCAAACAGCTATAGAAGCCTTCTTTAATTGCCCATATGTAAATTTAATAATAAAGACAATGAACACTTCTTTGAGGAGTTTCTCATAAAATTAACTAATTAGTCCTCCATTACACTCCTATTGAGTTCAAAACAATTCCTTTTACAGATCTAATTATAAAACCTCAGATATGCAAAAACTGCTGCAATTTCAAAACAGTTCTATTAGACTAGCAAGAGCCCTATGACATTGATATAATCCCAACAACTACAAAGTGGTTCAGTTCCAAATGGGAATGACTCTGGAGACTGTCTTGCCAAAGAAAATAGTGCTCCTAAGAACAATGTCCATTCATAATAAATATAATATCCTGAAGTCTTTTAAATGCCAATCACCTGGCTGGAGAAGATGAATTACAAGCAATCCCTTTCTTCACAATGGGGGTATTTCATATCATGGTGAGCCTGGCATGAAACAAACCAGAGCAATTACATTTCCTCTAATCAGACCTTTGCCCTTGGGAAACTGGAAAGTCTATAGTGAAGGGCTGTCAAGAGAATACGGTTACTACATTTAATATCCTTTAACTTCTATCATTAAAAGAAAAACAAGCCAGACCAGATTTCTCCTTCAAATATCTGCCTCTCAGGATAATGCCATTCTAAACAAACTAGGGCATCCATTTTTCTAGAAGATTGGGTGTAAAAACAAATAGACAAATACACTATTAATTTTTATGCAGGAAGCTCAAAAATATATATGTCCCTCTCTTGGGCTGCACTCCAGACCCCTGGAATTTTGTGTTTACACTATTCTGAAAAATTGGTGGGAAGTTTGAATACTCAATGTGATGATATTTTCCCATCAGCCAAACCCAAACACAAGTTGTATGACTTTCTGTTCTGAATTTGCATGCCTTTCCCTTGTCTTGCCAGCACTTAGGCATACACAAAAGCAAACTCTCCGCTGTAACAAAAGCAGGGCTCACTTTGGTTTTCCCTCCACCCCCAAGTTCCAAACGCTTACATTTCCTTTACAGCAAAGAGGATTTTGTCCTTATGTTCTTCTTTCCCTTGAGGACTCAGAGCTTCACACAGTCGTATATAACAGCTGGTGATACTCTAAGATTCCCTAAGAGGCAAAATGCAGATGGCAATGAGAACCACCCACGCTTGTCAGTTTGCCCAGACACTATCCTCAAGGGACAAAATCTGCACCAGTGAAATGAGCACATTTTCATGCCAACAATGAACAGGCTGCTAAAAGGCGTGGCGTTCTCCAGATTCTGCCCCATCTACCCAGGCTCCACATTGTACGGAATCTCAAGCCACCCAGGCATAGCTCAGATCAATGATTGGACCACAGAAGTCATGTTGACTTTTTTGGGGGTGATGAATGACTGTGCATGTTAAGGAACAATAGTGGTCAAGGGGTTTGGGTCTCAGGGAGAGGACAGTGTACAGAACACAAACTCACAGAAGGCTCAGACGTGCATCATTATATTCCTCGCATGCTTCATGGTTCCTGCAATGGGGTTCTGGGAGTCCAAATAAATGTTTGAGAAGTGCATAGATCAAGGGCTGAAATGTGTCAGAAATTTTTTTTTAATTCAAAGAGGTTGAGGATCAGGGAAGTTCTAATAGAATTAGTTTTCCCACTATGATGGTTAGAATTCTAGCTCCATCAACTAAACATCTCATCTCTTAAGTTATTTAAACCCTCAAACTCATGTTTCCTATACATCAAATAGTACAACATTTACTTCATAGGATTGCTAGGAAAACTAAATTACCCCAAATGGCAAATACACAATAAGTAATCAAGTGATTTTCACAAATAAGCTTCTGAATAATTTGATATTCCTTAGCAGTAAGCAGAGCAATTCTGCCTTATCTGATTTACAGAGCTCAGGATGAGAAGGGGAAAATGAAAAAAAAATATAACCCTTATCTTCACAGTGATGAAAAATCAATTACACTAAAACAGAGTACAACTAAGAGATACATTTCTTTGTTTGCTTTGATTTTGCCACTCAATTCTACTATATGATGTTGAGAAAACCATTCAACCTCTGCCATCCTCAGTTTTACAGAGTGTAAATTATAACCATAATTTTTACTCATACCATCATACAAGTCTATTTTGAGATCGACATGCTTTAAAAATACTGAAAAACTGTACAAATACAAGTCACTATTAGGAACTGAGGTTTTTTTCAAGTTGCTAAATAGAGTGAAATTGATCAGAAAAGTACGTGGCATGCATCTAAGGCAAGTTATGATTTCTTCTACATAGTAGAGAGAAAAACATATTCCCAATGTCAAGTCCCAAGTCAGAGTTCCTTCCATTAGACATAATATGCTAATCAATTTAATCTTGCCAACTTGGAAAACTAAATTGAGTAGAAAGAACTGTGAGGATGTGCCTGAGCCCCATTGGAAAAACAAACAGAAAAACCAAAAATGCTATCATGGTTCAACCCTGGCTGCTAAGGATGCCGAGGTAAGAGTGTCAGCATGTATGCTGTGAATATTCCGCCCAACATGATATGCCTTTCCATCCCCCAACCCTGACGACACCCACTCCTTGAAACTGTTCTGTGAAACTTAACTTGCTTTGTCATGATTTTGTTCTCTGCTTTCTGACACTGTTTTTGCTTTCATTCTTCTTACTGGAGTTTCCTCAGGGATCGCTTTCATCTCCACAGGAATTTCCTAACCTGCACACATTTCTGGTAAGTCATCATTATCTCAATTCCACATGATTAAATTTAATATGTCATCATGTTCCCATTCTCCCCTCACAAAATGAACAGCTTCTTTCCTAGAGGTGCATTTGTGTTGATGGTGCATGATGTTGTATATGTAGAGAGTTATATAATTTCTAATGTATTATGATGTGTTGGAGGCAATGTAATCTTGGTCAGTTTAAGTGTGTCTCTCTTTCCCTGGGGTGCATCTAAGTTCCAGCGGTGTTGTGGAGCTATGAGAACATGAGAACTGGACACCAGTCCTGGCTATTACCTGTTAATACTTCATCTTCTGAGAGTCTCATAATACGGTTGGTAGGCAAGCTTTCATTCATGTCTTCTAGGACCTTTTAGGATACCCTGTTTTATTATATCAAGCTGAATCTTAAGAGAGGAGTTGATATTAAGGAACCGACAGGGTTAAAGGAATTATCAGGGAAATACATCAATGTATGCTCCAAAAACAAAAGTACTTTCTCACTTCACTTCTATACACTATTGGAGTAACAAAGACAGGTTTATCCTCTCTCTTGAAACAAACAAAAAAATTGACAAAATATTTTTGAAAATTGAAGACTGTATATAAAGCATTGAAGGGTGGTTATGTTTGAAAAGTGGGAAGCAAAGAAGGTAAGCCCATCTTACTATCTGGGAGAGCTTCCAAATTACATGCAGGAGGAAACCAACCAGGCTGAGCCTGTGGTCTCTGTGAGCTGCAGGCATAGAGTTGTGAGTCTGGGGAAGCCAAGGCAGATAGAGTCTACAGGGCTGAGACACAGAGAAATAAGACTGCAGAGAGTCTATCCTGAGTATGTATGGGAAAACAGACCAGTTCATCTGTGTGAGGAAGCTTCCTGATTCCGGAATTAAAATGTAATAATAATAATCACCTCAGCTCACAAAGCTAAATGAATATTCCTTATTCTAATCAATAAGAATGGAAATCCACATTACTGAGGTTCATTGAGTATAGTACTCAGAAGTGGAAATGCCTCAGTGAGGGAAATACTGTAGGTGAAGTTTTGCTCTGATCTTGTCTAACAAAGTCCATAATTCATACCCCAAAAGATTGAACTTCTCTAGTAACTTATTCTAGAATAATGGGAAACATTATTTTAAAAATACAAAAATATCTAATACCCAACAATATAGAATTTGTTTTTATTTATTTGGTATTAAATTAAAAATTTCCACACATGCAGAAAACCATGAAAATACAACTCATAATGAGGAGAAAATCAGTCAGTAGAAACTAACTTGGATACGGCACAGCTGATAGAATTGGTGGGGAGGGGGACAAAGAATTATAACTTTAGTAAGCTCAAGAAGCTAGAGGAAAGATTGAAAATATTAAGTGGTAACATGGAAGGTATTAGAGACACACAAACCGAAAATATAAAAATTAAATTAAACTTGATAAATCGAGTAAGGGTAGATTAGACATTACAGAAGAAAAGATTAGTGAACTCGAGGACATAGCAATAAAAATTATCCAAAAAATAGATAAAAATGATTCAATGAATAGAGTATTGGTGAGTTGATAGTCCCTTTCAAGTAGCCAAATATACAATGTAATTGTAAAAGAAAAAAAATGGGAGAAATAATGGCCAAAACTTTTTCCAAATTTAGTGAAAATTACAAACTAAAATATGTCAGAAACTTAATCTAAGCTCAGAAGCATGAGGAAAGCCACACCACAGCATAATCAAATTGATTATAACCAGAAACTAAGGGAAACATCTCAAAAGTGGCCAAAGAGAAAGGACACATACAGAGCAACAGTAGGCTATTCATGATGGAAATAATGCAAGTGAGAAAATTGAAGCAGTATTTAAAAGCACTGACACAGGAGAGCCATACAAGATGACTGAATAGAAGTGACCAGAACTCATCTCTGCCTCCATAGAGAACCAAAGTAACAGGTGTATAGCTGCATTTTGAGATGAGTGATTATATGAGAATGCTGGAAATCTGCCAGAGAGAATAGAACCTTGTAAGATTCAGAAACCTGGGCTGAGAGCATAGAAAAGACAAAGCACCCTAACATCTGCCACCTTGGATCCTCAGCTGGGGAACAGAAGACTCCCCTTTGTAGGGGTAAGAGTAAAAGTGAGACCCAGAAAATTATACCAGCGTGGATGCTGGCAATCCTAGAGATTGGAAAGTTTCATAGTCACAGGCTTGCAGTCCACTTAGATAAGTAACCTGAAATCTTCACAGTAGCCTTTCTTTGGAAAAGAATCTCACATCATCTCCCAGTGAGCCCCAAATCTATTATAGTCAGAAGCTACCTGGATAAATAAGCTAATGTGTAAAACTGGACTACTATAGGAATCAGAAACCTCTCCAAATTCCCATCTCTAGAACTCACAGTCATCTCATTGCACTGGATCAAAGGACGCTGCTTTGCCTTAATTCAGGAGAGTGCCGGTCACTGCATGGGACAAGTGTTACAACATGGAGGGCAATAGAGAGAGAAGAAGGAAATTAGGGGGTCTTGCTCTCTGAGAACAAGAGCATGCACAGCCATGTGGGGGTCTGCACTGGGTCAATCCAAGGCAGATACCCATATAGTTCCCACACCTTCACCCCTGTGGCATACTCAGATATCTGTCACTGACAGGATGGGGTACCAGGGTACTGTTTCCACTGCTGTCACACTCAACAAAGCATAATGAGGGAGTTTTGAGCAAATCTGAGGCTCAGGCTACAGTCCTGCCCCTACATGTATGCTGTCACTGAAAAGGCAGAGAAATTCCAGTGGCACTAGCCTCTGCCCCACTCCTGGACATACACTGTCACTGAAGTGGAAGAGAGAAACAGTGTGCATCCCACTGCCACCCTACCCCCAGTGTGATCAGGCACTGCTGGAAGGACTGGGTGTGAACACTACATGGGGGTGCTGAAGTTCCTGCCACCACCTCTCCTCATGCACTCGGTCCCATGCACTGACTAATTGGAGAATGGGTGCTTCAGACCCCTCACCACTGCTGGGGTGCTGACAGAGCCCTCGCTAGTAGCAGAGTTATCATCAACAGTACGTGAGGAAGCCTCCATTGCACAATTGGGGCCACCACTCCTAGGAGTAGCCACACAGTGAGTAAGTCACACATCCTGTTGTCTGTACCATACCTTCCTGAGCCACCTGAATGTTTCCACTCTTACACAGCTCATAGAAACACTGTTTTCTCCTACAGTACATATTGTGCCCAAAGTCATTAATTACAGCCAAAGAAGCTTTAGGGGGTCTACACTATGGGGCACTATGCAATCAGTATTGCATAACAAACTGACACCTGAAGACACATCCTTAGGAGAAAGCTGCTTACTAAAAAAGCCATCCCCTAAGTGGTCAAGTTAACTGATCTGGTAAATACACAAATCTCAATATAGGAGATATAATATATGTATTATATATTATAGGAACATGAAATGAAAAAAAATATATAGGAACATAATATGAAAAAAAGTAATAAAATGACTCCAAAAGAACACAATAACTAGCAATCTATCTCCACAAAATCAACAGGAACAAAGTTCATGATATATAATTTAAAATAATTATTAGGAAAAGCTCAATGAGACACAAGAGAAAAGAGATACACAGTTAAATGAAATTAGGAAGACAGTACAGAATATGAAGGACAAATTCAGCAAAAAGGTTTTGGTAAAGAACCAAACAGAAATCTTGAAAATGAAGAAGAGCTCAATAAGAAAAAGATTATATATTTTATATATATATATATATATATATATATATATATATATATATATATATATATATTTTTTTTTTTTTTTTTTTTTTGAAAGCCTCAACAACACACCAGATCAATCAGAAGAAAGAATGTTTGATCCTGAAAATAGGACTTCAAAATATCCCAGTCAGACAAAAAATAAGGAAGGAAAGAAAGAAGGGAGAGAAAAAAGAAGGAAACATGCAAGACCCTTAAGATACCATTATATGAACAATATATACTTTCTTGGCATATTCCAAGGAGAAAAAAAAAGTCAAGGGCATAGAAAACCTATTCAATGAAATAGTAACATAAAAGTCCCCTACCTTTGGGAAAGATATTGACATTCAGGTACAGGAGGCTTATAGGATCCCAAATACACATGACCAGAAAATATATTCACCATAGCATAGTATTTATAATTAAACTGTCAAAATACAAGCCCCCCAAAAAATAAATTGTAAAAATCTGTAAAAGCACAGCACCAAATCATGTTGAGGGGCAGCCCCATTAGACTAACATATTTCTCAGTAGAAAACTTACAGTCCAGGAGGGAATAGAATGTATTTTCCAAGTCCTGAAAGAAAATTATTGCTAACCAAAAATACTATATCCAGCAAGACTTTCCTTCAGAAATAAAGAAGAATTAAAGACCTTTTGAGACAAGAAAACACAGAGTTCATGATCACCAGAACACACTTACAAAAGATGCTTAAGGGAATCCTATGCCAAGAAGTGAAAGAAAGATAACTACTATCATGAAAGCATGTGCAAGTGTAAATCCCACTGAAAGAGTAGACACACAAAAGAATCAAAACTTACCAATGTAGTAAATCAAAGATGAGCAAGAGAGGCAGGAAAAAATATACAAAACAATTTGAAGAAAATCAGCAAATGATTAAGATATCCCTATCTAGTGATAATAACCCTGAATATAAATGTATTAAATTCACCAAGTTATAGGTGGGCTGACTAGATAAAATAATAAGACACAACACAATGCTGCCTACAAGAAACTCACTTTGCTAGTAAAACTACACAGAGATTAAAGTGAAAGGATGGAAAATGGTATTCTAAGCAAATGTAAATCTAAAATGAACCAGAAGTACTTATATCTGACAAAAGAGAATTTTAGACTAAGTCTTTAAGAAAAGAATCAATACATATTAAGCAAAGGATCAATTCAAAGAGGAGATATAATGTTTGTAAATCTTTATGTGCCTAATGTCAGAGAGCCCAATTTCTAAAACCAACACTCATATATCTAAAGGGAGAGATGGAATCCAATACAATAATAATCAGTGTCTTCAAAACCCCTCTTTTATCAATAAACATTATCTAGACAAAAAATAAACACCAGAAGAAAACTACATTATAGATCAAATGGACTCAACAGACATTTACATACCCTATCCAATAGCTGCAGAATATACATTCTTTTCATCAGTGCCCAGAATTTTCTCTAGAGTAGACCCAATATTAGGCCACAAGTCATAACAAATTTTAAAAAACTAGAAGTTACATCCTGTGTATTTTCTTATCACAATGTAATAAAAACAAGCCAGACTTAGAAAGACAGGGATCATGTTTTCTCTCGTGCGAAAGCAAGAGGGGGAAAAGTAAAGGAAGAGTGGGGGTGGATCTCATGAAAATCAAAGGCAGATCAGTAGAGTAAGAAAGGGATTGGGGGAGGGGCTGGAGATGGTGTGATATTGGGGAATAATATTGGCCAAATTGTATTGCTATATTGTGTGCTGGGACAAATACGTAATAACAAATCCCACCATTATGTACAACTGTAGTGCACTGATAAAAATATGGCAGAAAAAAAAGAATTTCAGGCAGCAGTAATATGATGCCAGGTAAAATCTGGTTTTATAAGAAGAATGGTGAGTCCTACAAATACTATTTCTGTGTACATATTTGTACGATATTTTTCCTGGTTCCTGAAATCTATATGACTGATAATTGAGTATTTATTACAAATAATCACAACATGCTTGGTATCTTAGCACATATATAGAAGTAACTTGATAAGTATAGTGGTCGTTTAATAGGAATTTTTAAAGGGGCAAGTAGTAGGTGTATTAGTTTCCTAGAGTTGCTACAACAAATGCCACAAAGTAGGTGGCTTACAATAATAGAAATTTATTATCTCACAATTCTGGAAGTTTGAAGTTCAAAATTAAGGTGTTAACAGAGCCATGTTTTTCCTGCAACTATAGAGCAATCCTTGCTAGTTGTTAGTATCCGGTTATTTATTAGCAGTCTTTGGCCTTCTTTGACTTGCATCCCTGTAACCTTCTCTGCCTTTGTTGCCACAGGGCAGTCTCCTTCTAAGGACACCAGTCCTACTGGATTAGAAGTCCACTCTACAGCAGTGACCTTAGTCAAACTTAATTGCAATGTCCCTATTTCAGAATAAGGGTATATTTTGAGGTCCTAGGGGTTAGAGCTTCAACATAACTTTTGGGGAGCAGAATTCAGCTCATGACAGTGTTCCTTAAAGGATTTTCCTTGACAGTCTTTCTGGATCCTCATATCTTTAGATCACATAAATATGCATAACCATTTTGGTTATGGGTATATAAACAAACTTGTAATGATTGTTGATAGACTTCTTTTTTTTTTCTTCCCAGAACACTAGAACAACAGGATTTGATAGTGATATCTCTGCTGGATTCCAAGATTCTCTGAATAATTTTTGACAAAAATATCAACTTTGCAAAAGGTGCATCCCACACAGAACTGCTCCACTTTCAGAGACAATAGGCAATTAAACTGTCAACTTCAAATCTAATGATAATCTAGTAATAACCTACCTTCTTAAAATATTAATAAATTATCCTAGGGAAAATGATGAATACATACTTCACACATTGCTTTTCAGGTAAACAAGACCTTTTATTTATAATTCATATTACAAGAGGACATAAACACCAAGTGTGTGGTAAGCCATTTCACAGAGTGCTGATTGGGCACCTCACCAGCTAAAAAACACAACACAGCTTTCAAACAGAGTTTAGGATCAACATCTCTGATATGGACTCCTTGCTTTTAATTTAAACCATGCTGATATAGGAGAAAGAAGGAATAGAGCCTATAATTGACCATTGTGGTTGAGGAAGAATGGAGAATAAGAAAGGATAAAACAAGAAAAATAGCAAGTTTCATGGACATTTTGAAATAAACAAGGCATTTTGAAATAAAACCAGAACAGAGAGTCAAGTAGCAATGATGAGATTAATTAAAAAATGGGGTCAAACAAAATCAAGTTTAATCCAAGACACTAATAATCATCAGAAAATATATTATACATTGTATGAATTTAATAAATTATGTTATCAGTCATAACTTTTGGGGAGCAGAATTCATAATGATGCAAATGTAATATAAAAAATATTTAATAAAATTGAGTGTGATATTATATTAATACAGCTGGATATATCAAGCATTTAATAAATTTTAAGTGTTAATTATTACTAAAGGCAGAGAAATCTGGGGTTTGCAGAATATTGAGAGTAACTACAGGTTGCTATTGAAGAAATACTCATCCAAAAGGTAAGCTGAATATCCTGTAAACTTTGCAACATGTAGTAAATACCGGTTGTTTTCTTTAAAGCCCATAATCTCTTCATTTTCCTCTGATGATAACATGCCAGTTTTTCTTTATAACATCTGTATTCATGTGATTTGGGAGTGACTGATGGTACCTTAAAGTCTAGGAGGGGACCCATTACACAGGCTTTGAATCCAGTAAAACACTGGGTTTTCATGACCACAGTCATTATTTGAGTGAGGAAGGATGGGCCTAAGTCAGACTAATCAGATATCTCTCTCCCAGAATTTATTAGAACTATTAGCAAAAAGAAGCTCTCTTAGGGCAAAAGTAGCTAAACTGGTGGACATAATCATAAAACCTGTAATATTCCTTCCACAGGAGGGATGCATCAGACAACAAAGTCAACAGGGAAGAAAGAAAAGCAGAGAAATACAGAAAAGCGATATTGAAGAAACTGTAATGACAAGTATTGTTTAAATTCCCCAATGTTCTTCAGTTGTTAACGTAGATATGTTGAAGCCATATGCCCTTTCTGACCAATGGTATTTTAACATAATTGAAATGTGTTATTTATATGCCAAAGCCTGGCAGCACAGATGATAGCATTTTAGAGAACACGGGAAACACACATCAACTGACCTGCACTGAGCAGGAGTAGAGGTAGTAAGGGCTCAAATGCTAGCTCAGAGATAAAAATAAATTGACAAGAGAAAATAGGATAGATAAGCAGAATTGCCCAAGCATGACCAAAATGAAAAGAAATAGCATGTAATGACAGAAACATTCTACAGTCAAAAAGAGGGCACATAGACATAAACAAAAAATTGTCAAAGTTCTCCGTCTGGAAGAAATAGATACCCAAGATGGAAATGAGTTGTTCCTAACCGGAGCAACAGTGGAAACTCCTAGTCAGACTATTCAATAAAGCAAGAGCTTAATGATGAGATGGAAGTCAATAAAATGAAAGTTCAACTGTGATATTATTAAACAAGAAAATGAAATTTAAAACTAGCTTATAAGATTTACAAAATTAATGATCTAAAACAAATTAAAAATGGGAAAGTTGAGAACAGGCATTGCTAAAAATGAAATTATTGGCCCAGAGAAAAACCTTGCAATAATCAGATGAAAAGTATGCAAATAGAAAAGACCAAAGATCAATAAGAAAGCCAATAGGTATTTTTGAAAAAAGGCATATGATAATCTAACATAATGATAATCAATGCTACAGAAGTAGTGATATAAAAAAAATAACAAAATTAATTTAAATGACACTAAATTGTCCTAAAGTGAATAAAAGGCCAGCCCCGATTCTTGTACTTTATATATGATAGGAAAAAATAACATTATAGTTATGTTATTTACTATTATATGTTAGAGGACAACTATGACATAGAACATTCAATACCAGACATAGAACATTCAATACCTAGATAAACTACTGTAATTTAAGAAAAAAGAATTCTGGTATCCAGAGGAGTAAAAACATTAAAGGGAACAATAGCAGACTGATCTTATGTTTCTCTACAGGTTTCCTGAATGCCAGAAGACAATCTGGCATTAATTTATGCTTTAGAATAAAAACATATATATTTATATATTACATATAAGCATAATGTATAATTTATATATAAATGTTATACACACACACACACATATATGCAACAAATATATAGGTAACTAGATGATCTTACCAAACATGATATCATAGAATCTTTTTTTCTTGGAAACAAAATTACTTTTCAATGGAATATGGCCACTTAAGGGATGAATCAAACTAAAAATGCAAGAATTAAACAGCTATGTTAAAAAGGATTGTCATGAGCATTGATAAATGCTGTAAACAGATTTGCAGAACATAAGAATTGTTGCAATTGTTTAATTTTTAATCTTTATACTTTGCTGTAATAGGGGGATTCATCATAAGAATTGTGTGGGACCAGAGGAGTGATTTTCCTCCCGGACTAGATAACTTAGAAAATTATTAGAAATTATTAAGCTAAAGTTTTTGGAATGTACATCATTTTTGTTGTTATAGTTCAGTTATAGTTCATTAATTTTCAAAAATTAATATTTGCAGAATGAACCCTTCATGAATTATGAAGAGAAATTGGGATAATCCATAAAAATGGCATGGCATTAATAAAAAGCATGAATAGTAAAAGCAAAATCAGAGAACGAGGTGTATGTGGGGCCTTTGTAAAGTTTAGACGTATTCTTAGGAATCTAGAAGGCCACACGCATGCCAGGCTCAACATGTGCTCAGGAAACCCCAAACCTGAGTTCTGCCCCACCCTCTCTCCTCTGGCTTATCCCTAGGACCTGCAAAAGCTGGAAGTAAAGTTAAAACCAGGCTGCAAACTGTTGGAGGAGTGAAACATGCCCAACACATAGAGCTCCTAGCAAAGATTGGGAGGTTCTCAATCCTATCAATAGCTGACCACAATGCTAACTGAGCAGATATGCCCTTGGCTATCCCTAACAGGGAATACAGACTTTACAAAACAAATGACAGAAGTAGTAACAATAGAAACAGTGGTAGAAAACCTTCAAAGTGGTCAGAGAAATCTGGTTTCCAAAGTTTCCTGTGATATTATTTAACTGTCCTGTCTTTAACAACAACAAAGAAACAGGAAAATATGGTCCATGCACAGGAAAAACTAGCCAACAGAAAAGGTCTCTGAGGAAGCTTAAATTTGGACTTTCTAAACAAAGACTTTAAATCCACTCTTATTTGTATAATAAACTAAAGGGGGAAAATGGCTAAAGAATTAAAAGAAGATGTAAGAACAAAGTCTTAGCTAATAAAGAACATTTTAAAAACAAAGAAATTTTACTGGTGAATGTATAATCACTGAAATTTAAAAATTGTTAGCCCTATTGAAAAATACAATTGAGGAGGGAAAGAAATCAGGGCATTATAAAATAGGACTACTGAGAATATTCAATTTGAGGTCTCATAAATCTGTGGGAAAACATAAAGCATACCAATATTCACTTTGAGAATTTCTCAAAGAGAGAAGAGGAAGAGAGAAAGTAATTTGAAGAAACCTTCCCAACGTTAATTTTTTAAAACCAAGTAATACACACACACGAGTTCATTGAATTCTAAGTAGAATACACTAAAATAGATCCACACCTAGAAACAGTGAAACTGATGAAAGCCAAAAACAAAAAGAAAATTATGAAAGCCTCTATTGTCTTTTGAGAAGAGACACACAATCTCAAACAGAAGAGTGCTAGACATAGGAACATTTAAAGTGCTTCTGGTTGCACCTCAGACAGAAATTATGAGCATACTCTTGGACACTGGAAGAAGTGATCTTTGTTATAAAATAGCAGAGGATTTAACAGAAATATGTTTTTCTGTTGAGTGGAAAGTAGAACTTGTAAGTAATGAACTTGGACATTTAGTTGAGGAGCTATCCATGCATGGTATGGGAGGTGTAACAGTGCTTCTCCTTATCGCTTATAGTAAAATACGAGTAGAGCAATAGAAATGGAGGAATAAATTGTTATGGAAAATGGGAAGCAATACTCAATGATTTGGAAAGTTTTAAACCTTTTCAGGTAGTATACTCCATGAACAGGGCTAACAGTGTGGCTGAATAACCATCTGCCAAAGAAATTAGGTATGTGACTTGTGGACCTCCACAGAAGCCAGAAAGAAGAAGACAGAGTGGTTATTCAGGAAAGGCACACAGAGGACTCACTTGTCTGATGGCTTAGATGCCTAAGAATTGCATGAAGAGATCCACCAAACTTTTTCAATTTCTTTTTTTTTATTAGCAGAAACACTGATGGTCAGGACTGAAAGGGACAGAGATGGGAAAAAAGAAGGAAGAATGACCCTGAAGAAAGAACCATGGATGTCCTGTCTCCTTAGACTGTGAAGGTGCAATTGCCATTCTCAAGGGCCAGGAAGGGAAGACTGCCATCTTTGAAGTTCAAGAGGACAGAGCATTGAGTGGAAGAGGATTAGTCTGGGCCTTGAAATCTTATGTAATTTACCCTGACGGTCTTCAGACTTGTTTATGATCCGTGACCCCATTCTCCCTTCCAGTTTTTCCTTACTAAAGAGGACTTCCTGGCCTATACTGGTCCTACCATCATATTTTAGAAACAGGTAACTTTTTATCTATTTTCACATATTCATAGATGAAAAGGTATTTTGCTCCAGGGATGAATCATACCATGAGTCTCATGCACGCACGTCTGATTTAGATGATGAGGATTGGGATTCTGAGTTGGTGACCTTTCGATGTGATTTTGGACTCAGACTTGATGCTGGAATGATTAATACTCCAGGGAACGTTGGGCTGGAACAAAACTATTTTTTCTCATGAAATGACATGAATTTTGGGAAGCCAGAGTACAGACTGTTATGGGCTGAATTGTGTCCCCCAAAAAGGACATGTTGAAGTTCTAATTTTCAATACCTCACAATGCTACCTTATTTGGAACTTGGATCATTGCAAATGCAATTAGTTCAGATGAGTTTACACAGGAGTAGGGTGGACTGTTGTCCTTATAGAAAGAGAAGAGATATACAAGGAAAAGGCAACCATGTGACAATAGGGAAGATGCTTTACTAGCTAAGAAACATGAAGGATTGCCACCAAAGACCAAAATCTCTAGGAAGCAAGGGTGAATTGTCTAAGGATTTTAGAAGAAGCATGCCTCTATCAACATTTTTATTTCAAACTTGTAACTTCCAGAACTTTGAGGCAAAAACTACTGTGGCTTTAAGTCACTCCATTTGTGGCATTTGGTATGGTAGCCTTATGAAACCAATACATGATTCAATTTAGAATGTGTACCTTTTAGATAAATGATTGAAAACATCTGCATATTCACCCACAAATGCAATTAGTTCAGATGAGGTTACATTGGACCCTACGATGCTCCATATGTAAAAATTCAAAATTGGTCATAGACATAAATATTAAAGCTAAAACTGTAAATTTCACAGAAGAAACATGTATAAATCTCCATGAACTCATATTGGCAATGATTCTTATAAATATGACACCAAAAACCACAAGCAACAAATGAACTCCATCAAAATTTCAAAATTGATATCTGTCTTCAAGAACATCTTGAAGGACATGAAAAGACAATCCACAGAATGAAAGAGACATGTTATCATATAACCCAGCAATTCCATTCCTAGATAATTCAAAGCAGATACCCATAAAAATTGTACTTGAATGTTCAGAGCAGTATTATTCATAATAGCTAATAAGTGGAAACAATTCAAATTCATCAACAGATGAGTGAATAAACGTATGTGGTATATCCATATGTGGAATATTATTTGGCAATAAAAAAGATCAAACATCTACATCTACGTATGCTAAAATGTGGATTAACCTTGAAAACTTTGTTAAATGATAGAAAGCAGTTACAAAAGAACAATATTTTATGACCCCATTTATATGAAATCTCCATAATAAGAAAATCCAAAGAAATGGAAGTGAAAACTGAGAAGTATTTACCAGGAGCCTGGTAGAGGGGGAAGAGAGAGTGACGGCTAATTGGTATGGGCTTTCCTTTTGAAGCAATGATAATGTTCCAAAATTATCCAATAGTGATGGTTTCCTGGCTATCAATATATTGGAAACCACTGAATTATATACTGAAGAGGAAGATGTTATGGTATATAACTCCATCACAATGTAGCCTTTTTTTTTTATAATGCTGCAGTGGACAGCATGGGCTTGCTGTATATTTTGAATATATATCAACTTACGTGTGAATTGCACTGCTTCTCAATTGAACATAAAGGCAGTTAATGGTGAAATTAAACAAAAGTTATGTCCATGTATTTTTTTTAAATCTACATTTCCTATCTTGTGCCTGGGTAATAGCAGTGCTACTGAAGATTAGTGATACTTAATCAATTGATCAAAGGTCATATAGTCAAAAGTTTGGGGAAAGGTAGGTCAAGAAAAATCAGGATTTTAATTTTTTGCAGCACTTTTCAAATCCTCTATTGTGACAATACACCTTGTGACCTTTCCAGTCGTGGTAGTTATGCATGCTGCTTATCTTTAAATTGGTCATTCTGGGCAATGATGCTCCGTGAGAAAGGGGGGTAAATTTTAAATTATCCCTGTTCTCTTCATTCCCTGTAATCCCAGGTGATCAAGATAGAAGTCATAAAAAAAAATCTGCTCCCTAGAATTTAGCAGTCAAGTTTACAATGTAGTTTTCTTACAAAGAAAACCATTATTCATTCACTCTATCAAATGAGTGAAATAAGAGAGGGATTTTGGCAATGTTAAAGTAAGGTTCTTTGGGCTGGGGATGTGGCTCAAGTGGTAGCGCGCTCTCCTGGCATGCGTGCGGCCAGGGTTTGATCTTCAGCACCACATATAAAGATGTTGTGCCTGCCGAAAACTAAAATATATATATTTTAGTTTATATAAATTCTCTCTCTCTCCTCTCTCCCTCTCTCTTTAAAAAAAAAAAAAAAGGTTCTGACCCCTAATATGGTATAGCAATGTTTCTGGAGAGATAAACCAACTGGTGTCACATAGAGACTTTGTGAGCATGAAGGGATTTTTTTTAACACTTCCAACCTTTCCTTCATTCATCTATAAATTACAGATTAAAAGGCCAAACTCATAAGGCTGTTAGGATTAGATAACACATGCAAAATTCAGAATGACTACAACCTTCTAAATTCTATATGCTTCATAATTCTTTTTCTTCTTGTTTTTTTTTCAGTATGTTATTATTCTGAACTAGAAGATTCTTTTAAAAAATACTTGATACCAACAAAAAGATGTCAACAACTTTATCTCACTATGTCATGCAGCATGCAATCCTTGTCAAATTTAAAGTAAGAAAACATTAGAAATAATGTGAAATTAAATGTAGTTTGACCATATTGCCCATGAATAAATGGCATTATGTTCTTTTTACTGAAAATCCAATATAGAATGTCATTCTAGCACACTGTTTCTTAGTAAATGATGTTAAGCAATCGGTCAATCAAACATGCTTAGGGAAGACAGCTGATTCACCTTGACAGCTAAAGGACAGAGCAAGTCGTGTGAGAGAAAAGTTTTCTTCTGCAAAGAACCACAGATAGAGAATTCAAACTCTGAATTTGTCTTCTAAGTCTCTTACAAAGCCTCACGTCAGGTCTATTGGGAATACCTATAAAAGCCTAGTAAAGATAATTTGTCTTGATCTCTACCCATTTATGTTACAAATAGAAGAACTGCATTTTCGTAACGTACAGAACTACCCCCCTGTTATTTTAGGATGCCCTTCTTTCACCTGAACCTATACGTCCTCATGGACAGTTAATGGGACTCAACAATTATCCTTTCACTCAATATATTGGAAACCACTGAATTATATACTGAAGAGGAAGATATTATGGTTTATAACTCCATCACAAGTAGCCATTATTTTTATAATGCTGCAGTGGACAGCATGGGCTTGCTGTATATTTTGAATATATATCAGTTTAAAATTGCCTTCATTATATTATCCTAAATGTATATAAGTCACACCATGTGTTCCCAACAGCTTTATGTTTTTTTTTTTTTTTTTTTTTGGGGGGGGGTCTGCTTTTATTTTCTAAGTTAGATAGCTACAAATGATGTGTGACAAGATACCATATTTTCATTGCTAAGGACATGAATCTGGGAGTTTGGGACAAGACCTTTATTCATAAGTCAAAACAAAACATAATTGGGGAAAAATTAAAAATAAGGGAGTTCTAGAAAACCATCATTAGGAACCACAGCCCTGGGCTCAAAGCAGGGACCATATGATCCTGTGGGCTGCTTCAATGGAACCAACCATTGAAGTCACTGCTACTTTCTATTCAAAGATTCAGGGTCCCTGGAGGTTATGTCTGGCTGGCCAGTCACGCTCCATCAGATTCTACAAGGGAAGCAGCAGTTGGGGGGTGATGATAATTGGCTGGCATCAAAGACTACTCTACACCAAAGACTAAACACAATGCAGTATTTTCTTCTAAGGGAATAGCTCAGGTTATGGTTTGGATGTGAGGTGTCCCTCAAAAGCTCACATGGAGACAATGAAAGAAGTTTCAGAGGAGAAATGATTGGTTTGTAAGCGTCTTAACCCAATCAGCGATTTAATCTCAATAGAAATTACCCGAGTGGTAACTGAAATGGTAGGGTAAGGCTGGAGGAGGTGGGAATTGGGGCGTGGCTTTGGGTATATATTTGTATCTGGTGAGCAGAGTCAGTGTCTCTGTCTCTCTCCCCCCCACACCCCCTTCTTGATCACCCAGATTTGAGCTGCTTCCCTCTGCCACACACTCTGCCTCACCTGGAGCCCTGAGAAATGGAGCCAGCCTTCCACGGACTAAGACCTCTGAAACAGTGAGCCCTCAAATACACTTTCCTCCTCTATAGTTGTTCTAATCAGATCCTTCATTCACAGCAGCAGAAAAGCTGACTAAAACATCTGGCTATAAGTAAAATGAATGGGGATAAGGTACATACTGAGCACTCCCAAAATGACCATACTCCCTATAAGTAATAGCAATAGTGATTTCCTTGATGTTGGATGTTATATCTTTATAAAATACTTTACTACAATCTCATTACTCAGTACTACAAACCTATGGGCTACAAATCTTTGTGCCCATTTCACAGATGAGGTCACAGGGTGTCAAACAGGTTAAGCTCCCACATGACTAAGTAAGTCAAAGACCAGTACACTAAGAAAATAGTGTCCTCACTTTCTAAATACTCATTGAATAAACAAATGAGTGACAACTTTCTTCATAGAATCATGTAAGCATCATCACTTGGAAACAGCTTTAGAAAGGAGATAATTATTTTAAAACATTTAGTCTACCACCTTTATTTTAAAACACAGGAAACAAGCCATGAATTAAAATGATCCCCATAAGGTAAAACAAGCAGACTAGAATTCTGTTTTGCTGAAACTCTCTCTCTTACCCTACATAGGTTGCCTTCCTCCCCGGAGAGCCCTCTTTCCCACATAGTTCCTCCTCTGTGCCATAACAAGACAGTCACCAAAAGACCCCTCCAAAGCCTCTACCAGCCAGTACAGTAGGAAATCCCAGCAGAGACAGCTGTGACTGGGCTTTTTCTGATGGTCCTGTGAAACATGTAGCCCGAATTGAAATGTATCCCACAGCAGCAGCTATTTATGGTGATTATCTCTATTCAACGATTTGAGCTATAGTTAACTATAGTACAAATAAGCTTTTCAAGGCCAAAGTATTGTGTCAATTAATGTGCTTCAATTGCAAGTACCAGATCATAAAACATAATATTGCCTATTTGAAGAATTTATCCAGTGGTATACTGGTAAATATTTAACAATTGATTCTCCAGGGAATTACAAAGCTCTGATTTACAGTATTTGCAGTTTTCATGGTATATAGATCATACCTTCCATGGATAATTACATGCTACCAATGCCGTTACTGAATGCAGAATTGGAAAGAGAAGTACCTCATCAGTTCTCACCCTAAGAGCTGACTCGGCACATCATGCAACAAGAGATTACCAGATGGGGAATTCACTCAGTGGTTGATCAATACATCAAAGACCCAAGTCATTCTGCATTTCTCTCCTGGCTTCAGCGTATTGGCTGTTAATCTCAGACTTGGCTCCTCATGGTTGCAGATGGCATCCTCTGCCCAGACAGCAAGTTCTTGCACACTGAACCCAAAGACAGAAAGTTTCCTCCTACCATGTCTAATTTATTTTTCTCAGTCAGCTATCCCACTCTCCCCTTCTCTTCAGAGAAAAGTCAACCATTTCTCTCTTTTTGTGGGGGGTGGGGGTGTCAGGATTTGCTGGTTTTATAAGCTATCAAGATTCTAATTATCTACAGCTTTTTAAAGGGAGTTCTTATACTCATAAACTGGAAAGGTCTGCTTTTCTAGAGGGTAGTCAGGTGCCCAATAATTGAATATCTTAATTAGCAATGAGATCTCTTCTTAATATCCACCAAGGTTGGTCATTCCTTGATTAATTAAGTGAAATAGTTACCTGAAGATTCTGAGACAGTTGAGTGTGTGTGTGTGTGTGTGTGTGTGTTTGTGTGTTACTGTGATATACTATGGACTAAATACCTTGTAATCACATCTTTACTTGTAAGTAACCCTGCCATCAATTAGCAGCGTGCCCTTGAACAGGTCACTTAACCTTTATAACCCTGGCTTCCTTCTCTGTGAACAGAAGTAATTTTAGAAAATAGTCTCTAAGTCCCTTTTTGATCTAAATATATGTTTCAAATTAATAGTAATAACAACAATAAAGATTCTATACCCCCCACCCCGTAACCTTGGCTAAGTAAATTAACATGTTTGGGTCTTAATCTCTTCATTCACAAGTATAACTAATACAATGTGGTACATTAGCTCTTGCCTCTATAGATAAATAATGTACAAGTGGGTTGAAAGGAAGCATTCACTGAGCAAAGACAATAACCAGTTACTAAAATATAAAGACACAACCCTCTATACCAATGATGGGTAGATGCTGTCAGGAATCTCCAAAGATAGGTCTGAGTCAGAAAAGCAGTAATCAGGTAAAGCAGAATGAAATCAGGCAGATCTAATCTTTTATAAACCTATTTCCCAGTGATGATACACTTCAGTATTAAGAGACCCCCAAAAAAGGCTTTGTTAAAACAGAAAAACAATTCCATTTGTGCACGTAATGTAGTTCGCTCATTGCAACCCCAATTTAGAAATGGTTTGATCCAAAAAGGAGATTTTTGGAAATCAGAAGTTAATGTTACACATGGAGTTAATCTCCCTCTGCAGACTATAATTAAAATTTTAACCACAATGTATTTAGAGGAGAGTTTGGCACTAGTAAGCCTAAGTAAGTAAAGGTGTTTATATATTGGCAAAGCTTGAGATAGATAGCGGGGAGACCAAACTTTGTCACAGAATAGTAGTGAAACCGGGGACACTGCAGGCAAATGTGACCTCTGGATTTTTGTTTAGTGCTCTATGCTCTTACAACTAATTTTCTGTGCCGACCTTAAGATCCCCTTTATCCCTGTCACTTATGCCAAGATAGAGATGCCAGCTCCTCTTGGCTCCATCTTCTGTCCTGGTCCTATAATCAGTCATTCATGTAAGGGGAGAGTCACAAAATTGAAGCATCTCTGCTCCATTTTCCTAAAACAGCAACAAGAAAGCAGAGATAATCCTGCACACTTTTCCATAGCCAAGAGCCTGACACCCTATAATATCTTCCCCCAAGAGGAGGTATCCTCTTTCCTTCTTTCCCAGGTTGCTATCCTGTGCATGCTGTGTATTATACTCCCCTACAAATGGAGCTCCTCTGGGAATCCTTTGGTTGGTGACAATATCCCCTGGAAACAATCATGGCAAAAAGAAAACTGGGTAATTGTAAATTGAGTTCCTCCTGCAGAGTCCTTTCTGAGCGTAGCTATGTATAATGGTTCTGTTCTTCCTTAGTCTCTTGTAAGGAGAGTGAAATATTCAAACAGAATACTCAGGGTGGGTCTATTAATCAACACAATGTCATGTTAGACATAAATTAAACCAGCAAATTCACTTTGTCTTGCCTTTAATACCAGCACTTGTTTTAGAAAACCCTCCTTTAATTTTGATCTACATTCCTGTCTTAGTAAGAGAAATTGAATAGTCTTTGGTTACAGCTCTTGCTAGTCCCAAGGGTCCCAAGATTTAGTACAGTTCTCTGTGCTAAATCTCCAAGATATGGAGTGGCTATCTGTCGTCTGTATTACTCCTTGGATTTTCTGAGAACACTTGTTTGAGCTCTATCTTTCCTTATGAAATTGCTCTACAAGAGATGTGCACAGGAATTCCAAAACACTGAAATTAAAATATGCAGCTAGACTTCTCCAAACTACAAGTAGAGATTTTTGACTTAAGGAGCACAGCCGTACTCTCTGTCTTCGGTCTTCTTCAGTGGTGATTAACAGAAATGTTTTTAGTAAGACTCTTCTGTTCTGTTTAGCACCAAATCAATACAGTGCAATTCTAGGGCAGATTTGTTTGTCTTGGTGCTTCCAGAACCTCTCTCTTGATTTAGGATTGGTAAATAAAAAATGATGTGTCTGCCCTTGCTGTCCAATTAAAGTCACAGGGAGCCAACAGAATCTACTCAGGAAGAGATGTCTTATTTTTGCGTCTGCCAATTACAAATAGCTTGAAAATGTTACCTACTCAGTGGACACATTTAATTTACAATATGACTTCCTGTTTTTGATGGTAGCGTTTGTACTGTTTTTATAATCCAAACACCTAAAATGACAAACAGATGAGTCAGAAGTTCCAGTGGATGCCAGATGCAACACAGGTTCCAGTTGTTCTTTCCCTTGTTCTGCCCACTCTCTGCTCCAATCAATTCTGATTTGAGCCAATTTCACTCGCCTGTTGTTCTCCCAGGCATGCCTCCTGGGATGGATGGCAGCACCCCCCTCTCACCGCCTCCTGCTCCCCATCTCTTCTCATCTCACTGTACCAGCGTGGGGGCCTCCCTGAGTTTATTTTGTAGGTCTCCTAAAGGGTCCAAGTTGAGGAGACTAGACTCTTGGGTATGTGCACATTTGCCCGTGAGTGCACTAATACTAATATTTAGTGAATATTTACTAGTTTCTAATGTAAAGCTAAGTTTATTATCTAGATTATTTCATTTAATCTCACAAAGGAGAGCCCTTAGCTAAAGGGCAGAAGCTGAGGCTCTGGCTGGGCCTCCTCAGGACCAAGCACACTGGATCCAATCTGGCTTTAGGTTGGATTTCAGAGATATGGGACCCTTGTCTCTCAAGACCACCAAGCTTTCCCCTTAATTCTGCCTCTAGCCCTTGTTGTCCCCTGGCTCAGGGGATTCCAAAAGCCTTATGCCTTTGATTAGAGGCCTCTACTGATGTGCGAATTCTACTGAGAATACCACTAAACTTTAAAACAATTTGTACCCCGATAAGATAATATTTGTTAGATAACTTCCCAATTAAATATGAGAATGGAAAGAAGAAGTTAGAGGGAACATGAAGTCACTGGATAGAGAGTAGAAGGAAAGATTTCTAGGGAGAAAGATTCAGAAATGCAAAGAAAAGGATTTAGTGTCAGGAGCAGGAGAAACCAGCAAGCATATGCTACCGCACATCTTGGCTTTGCCCCAATTCTAAATTTGAATGTCACACTAAAAAATAAACAAAAACACATTTAGATTCTCCTACTAAATTATTTTAACATGCAATTAAGCTATAACTGAGGTGTCTTTGGTTTATAAAAATAACCACTCGTGTACAGAATACAATTATTTTGAACTTCTTATGTTCAATATGTATGATGTATGTGCAGAGATTATTTAAAATTTAAAATACTGCCTCTTCTGGATTTCCAAGTAACTCTTGAATAAAACTTCTGGAAATACTTAAAAATATTTAGAGTTAAATGTAAATACCTGTCCTGTGGATGTTTGGGGTTATAGAGCATAATTTCTCAAATTCCTACCAGCTTATCTAACAGCCAGAAGTGGATCAGTGCATGCAACTGTGTATATGTGAGGAAATGAGTAAAGAATCTATCAGGCAGCTACCAGGCTACTGTCACAGCCTCACTTCATCATTTCCAAGATGGCAACAGAGTAATTAGAAACTTTCCTGGTCAGTTACATGTTCATCAATTCAGTTGACAAATATTTATTGAGCAATTACTATGTACAAGGCAGTGAAGCTACAGTAGTAAGAAAAACAGATGTAATACTTCCTTAAGGAGGCAATGTCCATTTTGCTGTCATCAGCCTAGTAAACAAATTTTCTTCATGATGGCATTAAGATGGATTAAGAGGTTATTTTAGGTGAAGAACTCAAAAATATTAGAAACCATCTCTGAACCCATCACTGTTCTTGCAAAGTGAATACAGGCTGGCAGGGTCAGTCAAGTAAAGTAATGCTAACCCAACCCCAGAAAGGGGAAGAGGTTTCTCCAGTCAACAGCTCGATGACAAAGAACACAAGAGGGTATCCACAATAGGAGTGTCTCCACTGCGATGCCCACTGCAGCCAAAAGCAGGCTGGATGGGCCCCCCAGCAGGCAGCAGGACACTCTCCTCTGCTGACAGATGACATGCAGGGGTTAGCTCAGGCTATAGGATTCTGATGGCTTTATGTGCACTGCCTCAGCCAATTCTGAGATAAAACCTTGGATAAGAATCTGCTAAAGAGGTGACTTCAGACACTTTGTTCTAAAATGTCCTGGGATAAGTCATCTACTGATAGAGGGGATGAGTCCCTGCATCCTCCAGTGTCTGGAAGGAGTGAACTAAACCAGCCCCATACTGCTTATGTATTCTCATCCAAGTCAAAACAGAATTCCTGAATGGACAGTCAGACACAATGAGCCACCCAAGTGCCCTTTTAAATGGAAGAATCCTAGGCTCAGTGAGGTGGAGCTCTGTGGTTTAAGCTCAGAGGCCATCTCAGGGCTTTTAAGAGTTTTCATATCCTTATGGTGACCTTGGGTGCATATTAAAATCACTCGGGGGGATTTTTTAAAACTCGATGCCCAGATTGCACCCCACATTAATCAGATCAAACTCCTTGGGGTGGGGTCCAGGCTTCGATATTTTTAAAGCCCCTCAGGTGATTCTATGTGCAACTAAGATTCAGAACCACAGTAACCAGACTCCTGTCAACTGGTAAAGCTGGGGAAGCACTGCCACTTGGAATGGGAAAGATGCGCTGGGGCTCTTGACATCCTTTTCTTACAACATTGCTTTCAAACTCTGAAACTTCTGAATTCCTTGAAGAATGGCCACAAACATAGAGTTATAGAAGTTTGAGGGATCTAACCCAGGCAAAGTGTGGAAATGTTTATATCAGAAGAGGTAAGGCGTAGTCCTTCATTAAAAAAAAAAAAAAAAGAAAAAGAAAAAGAAAAACTAGAGTACCCACCATCAGAACCAGCCTGTACTTGATTCCCATACAGAGCATGTAGTGCGCCTGTAGCTCGTAGGCTGCTCTGTGGGCTGGACACCTCTGTGGCCATCAGCTGAACTGTGTGCTTGCCAGGAGTCAGCTGCATTTGCTCCTTCCTATTGATGTTTGTTGTACCTATTACCCCAACTAGTCAGTGTAATTCTTATATTTCAAACTAAAACCAATAAATTTGTGCAAAAGGAAATATAGCTGTTCTGTGAAAGTAAAATGCTGAGAAAATCTTGATAAGAACAAATCACTAACAGATACCACAAATCATATTCTAAACATCACTATGTTTATATGCATTCATATATACAGAGACAGTACATATATTTGTGTTGTGTGTGTATAATATAAGTAATATGTGGTCATGTACTCCTGGAATACTGTTTCAGTGAGGTGCTATTTATATGACAGTGCTTCCATGAGATTATGTCCCCTATGTTCCCTATCTTAGCCATCTTAGTTTGTCTAAACCCACACTATGATATTCACTCACCCAGTGATGAAATCTGCTAACAATCCATTTCTTGGAATGCAGCCCTATCACTAAATGATATTTGACTACATATATATTCATGTATTTTATACACACGTGCACACACACACACACACAGAGTATGTGTTACATGTCTATATATCACTATCTATCTATGTATATCAAACAGCTATAAATGTTTTGGAAGTGTGTTTCAAATCTCAGTGGGGAATTTTGCAATTAGATTGCTTCTTAATTATTCTTAAATTCCAGTTTCACTTAATTTCACAATCGTAGCTAATGCACTAAGGGTGTAGTTATTGCAAGAAAGATAACAAGAAGTTCCAGTAAGCATTTAATGCCAAAGGAGCATCCTTGGCCATGTATCAAAAAACTTAGACATGAAATTTTATATACCTTAAATTAAAATAAGATATTTAAGGGACCTTGCCTCACTATTCGTGACTATCTGCCCAAAAGGCCCTTTGAATTAACCAAATGGTACTTGGAATCCTGGCTGAGAAAAGGGTTTCTATTTTAGTGGTAGAATAAGCATGAGTCACTGGCCAAGGATTCTATCAGACATCCTGCTTTCCTTTGCAGGGAGAGCGAGGATATTTTGGCTAGGCTATGGTCTAAACAGAGGTGCAAAGGGGTTAGAGCTCAGGTATGGGATCAGGTAAACTGGATTTCCAAAGACTCCTCTGCCACTGACCATCTCTGTGATCTTTGGAAAGTAATTTGCCCTTGCTGGCCCTCACTCACCTGATTTGTCTGTAACAGGAGGTTAATAAGAAAACGATGAGGAATAAAAATGAGATGTGGAGAAGGAATTCATGACAGGGGTTAACAGCGTGCACTCTGGTATCTCAGAGCTTAGTTTAAATAAATCCCTGTAATGCCACTTATTAGCTTTGTAACCTTGGGCAACTTTCTTAAATTTTCTGAACTCCCATTTCCTCTTCTGTAGAAGTGGAAGAGAATGTAATACCTCTTTATAAGGCTTTGCAGGATTAAATACTAAAATACATAGACAACACTTAGAATACTGTCAGGTACTTAATGTGAGCACTTGACAAATATTATCATTCACAAAATATCAGGGACCTAGACAGTGCTTAGGATGTCTGATAATTAGTAGCTGCTGTTATTATCAGCATTATTTTAATTATGCTTGCCTTAGTTTTAAGATAAGATACTGTACGGTAATTTTGACCATCTATACAAATTTCATTTACTTTGACTTGCCAGCTCCAAAGAGGGAAATGCTAAGGTCAAGCATCAAACAGAAGTTTAAATGATTAATAATACCGTGGCCTTTTGAATTCTATGGAGACAATCCTATTATAGTATTTAAGGAAGACATGTTGAGTGATGGCTGAGGAGTTTTTATCTTGCTAAATGCCCTGTGATTAAACCCATCATATCTCTGAACTAAATTGACAGTAAGGAGATTCTGATTTAAAGGCATGGTTTTGTGATAATTGGATACCAGAGTCAAGAAGAGACACTGGGAAATAATTTCAAGGGAGTTAGCATTAAAGAGAGAACTTGGTCTATTACTATTTTTGAAGTTTGTTAGACTCCCTAGTCTGTGATCAACTGGACAAGACTTTTTTTTTTTCTTTTATGTCATTTTCTATGCATGTTTGCGAAGAATATGCTCTATAATGGGGAATTTTCTGCTTGATGGTTGGATTTTAATATTTTCAATATTTAGTTACAGCCTGTTGTTCACATTTAATTGAGAAAGGTATGTTGAGAAGACCCACTACAGTGCATATGTCAGTTTTTGCTTATATTATAATCAGTTTTTGCTTCATATTGTTTGATGATTTTTTTTTTTAGGTGCAAACCTAATTATTTTACTCTTCTTGGTGAATTGAATCTTTATCACTACAAATGACCCCTTTTGTTGCCATGAGGTTGATTTTTGTCTTAAAATAGAGTTTGTCTGATAATTAACATAGAAATTAACCTTTAAAAATGAAAGGATTTTTTGTGTTTTGTTTTTGTTTTTTTTTGTGTGTGTGTGTTTTGTTGCTTTTTTTCTGGTATGTGCTTCTTTTCCATTGTTTTTAAACTAAATTTTAAAAAATAACTAAAAACTTGATATGTCTTTATGCTTTAATTATGTAAGCAGCATATATTTGTATTATACTTCCAGTCCAGTCCTAATAAACAAGTTTAGTTAATTTATGGCTTACAATTTACAAAATATTTGAACATTTTTCTACTCCTATAGATTTTTCTCCCATTTTCTAAATGTTTTTCCTAATGTCTTAGCTCTTTATTACTGAGGCAAAATTTGCATAACAAACTTCACAATTTCAGCTGCTTCAAATTGTACAATCCAGTGGCTTTTAGTACAGTCACAGATTTTTGCCACTGTCAACACTATCTAGTCTCTAACATTTGCATCACATCCAAAGGAAATCACATGGACATTAAGCAGTCATTTCCCATTGCCTCTCATCTCCAGCTCCTGGCACCATTGATGTACTTTCTGTATCTATGGATTTGCCTGATCTGGATGTTTCATGTAGATAGAATCAGATGCTCTGTGGCCTTTTGTGTATGGCAACTTTCAGTTACCATAATGTTTCAGTGCTTCTCTCAATACTTCATTTTCAGGACAGAATAGCAGTACTTCATCATATGTATAAACCACATTTTGTTTATCCATTCATCAATTGATTGACATTACCGCTTTTAGCCATCGTGAATAGTGTTGCTATCAAATGTCATGTACAAGTTTTATTTGAACCCGTTTTCGATTTATCAGAGTATATACATACATAGGAGTTAAATTGCCAAATGATATGGTAGTACTATGCTTAATATTTTGTGGGAATGCAAACTGTTTTCCAAAATTGATACACCATATACATTCTCACCAGTAATTTTAGTGTAAGAGTTCTAGTTTCCCCACATCTTTATTAACACTTGTACTTTTCTGTTTTTTTTTTAATTACTAGCATTTTAGCTATGATAAAGGGTGTGATTTGGTATCTGATTATAGTTTTCATTGGCATTTCATTGAACGTGGTTTTCCTGTGAGCTTATTGATTATTTATATAATGTTTTTTAGAGAAATAGTTCTTTGATTCACAAAACTATATAGTTTTATTAAATTTATCTATTTTTCATGGTTAATGCTTTTAGGATTTATGATCTTTCTCCCTAAGTTTCATTCTAGGAGTTTTATAGTTTAAACTCTTACATTTAGGATTTCCATTTATTTTTAGTTAAATTTGTGGGACATAAGAGTTTTACCTTTTTCTTTCTTCACATATGAATATCCAGTTGTAGTTCCCCCATTTGCTGAGGACACTGTGTTTATCCATTGAATGGTGTTGGCATTTGTTTTCAAAAACCAACTGACCATAGAAAAAAATGGGTTTATTTCTTGATTTTGAATTTGTTCTATTGAGGTATTTGTGCTCATGCCAGCACCCCTATTTTAATTACTGTAGCTTTATACTAAATATAGAAAAAAAAATGAAAAGTTAGACCTCCAACTTCATTCTGCCTTTTGACAACTGATTTGGCTATTTAAAGTTTCTTGAAGTTCTATGTGAATTTGGGGATTGAATTTTCCATTTTTAAAAACAGAATAGGTAGTTGGGGTGTTGGTAGGAATTATAATGAAATTTTGGATGACTTCAAGGCATGCTGTCCTCTTATCAATATTAAATATTCTAATCCATGAACCCAACATATCTTCCAAGTTGTTTAGGCATTCTTTAAGTTCTTTCAGTGATATTTTGTAATTTTCAGTGCACAAGTCTTTTGCCTCTTCAGTCAAATTTATTCATAGGTATTGAATTCTTTTTGACACTATTACAAATGGAATTGCTTTCTGAATATTCTTTTTGGATTGTTCTTGTTAGTGCATATGAATGCAATTGATTTTTCTATGTTGATCTTGGACCTTACAGTTCTGTTAAATTCATTTATTATTTCTCATAGTTTTCTTATGGGTTCCTTGGGCTTTTATATTTTAATGCAAAAGAAAGTGTGAATTGAGATTCTTTTCTTTTAAGATAAGATGCTTTTTCTTTCTTTTCCTTACCTAACTGCTCTGGCTTGAACTCCTAATACAGGCTTGAATGGAAGTAGTAGAAGAAAACATCCTCGTCCTGTTCCTCATCTTAGAACACTGTGAGTCTTATGCAAGTTGTTTTAGTCAGCTTTTTCGTTGACCAGAATCATCACAGAGGAGGAAAAGCTTATTTGTAGGCCTCAGGGTTTCAGAGTTCTCAGTTTATGAACAGCCATTCCATGGGGCTCAATGTAGGCAGAGCATCTTGGCGTAAGATTGCGACAGAGGGAAGCATTTTTCATCATGATCAGGGAGCAGAGGGACTCCACTCACCAGATACAAAATATATCTCCCATAGCCAAACCTCCCATGAACCACTTCTTCCAGCCTCACCCCATCTGCCTCCAGTCATCACTCAGTTAATATCATTATGAATTAATTCACTGATTAGGTTAAGGCTATAACCCAATCATTTCTCCTCCAAATCTTCTTGCATTGTCTCAAAGGTGAGCTTTTGGAGACACCACATCTAACCCATAATACCAGTAATTATGATATTAGTTTGAATTTTCATAAATGCCTTTCATCATCCTGAGGAAGTTCCCTTCTTTGTTTAAGTGGTTTTTACCATGATAGGTTGTTAGATGTTGTCAAATTTTGTTGGTAGTAAAATCATTGTATATGTAATTTTATTAGAGCTATCATCCAAAATCAAACCATAGTAAACTAGTACAAGGTAATTGTGAGCCTATATGTTCCTGGGGGAAGAGCATCAAAACAAACTAAAATTAGTGGAACATATACCTATCTAAGTCATTAATGAATAGAATAAGTAGGAAATTAGGATTCAGATGATTTTTTAATAATGCAACTTCATGTTTTGTATTTTGAAATTAACAGTATTTTAACTGTCCCTTAAGCATTTTTAAATAATGATCATAAGTGGCCTCAAGTTATTTTCACTAAATTCCAAGTAAAACTTCTAGATAACATTTAAAAAAAAAAATAAAACACAATAGCATTACAAACTACTGGCAATGTTCAAACAATTGGACAGAAAATGTATCAAACTATTTAATAAATATTTTCTTAATCATCATTGGGCTAAAGAATGATAAAGTTATAATTATGACTGCATAGGAGTCTAATGTTTCCCATGAAACAAAAATAAAATACAGAAAAAAATCTGTTCCTAAAAAGACTTTAAAATGGGCTGGGGTTGTGGGTCAGCATTAAAGCAGTCACTTAGTGTGTGCAAGGCACTGGGTTTGATCCTCAGCACCACATAAAAATAAAAAAAAATAAAGGAATTAAAATAAAAGACTTCAAAATATCCACAAAGAGGGCTGAGTTATGACTCAGTGGTGGAGCATTTTCAAATCATGCATGAGGCCTTGGGTTTAATCCCTATTACCAAAAACAAAATTTATACATAAAGAAATCTATACTTTGTTTAATAGCAAGAATATACTCTGGATTTGAGACTTGGATAAACTGAAGAAAATCAGAAAAAGAAGGTTTATCTCTATGTATGAATTCTGGGTATTTAAAGCAGCTTGCATTTAGAGTAGTATCTCTCAAATCCATGGCATGCTTGAGGTATCTTACTGGGGTGATAGAAATATTCTACAACTATCTTATGGCAATGGTTTCCTAACATGGTAAATTTATACAAAATCATTGGTTCTGTAATAAAATTAGTGAAATTTATAGTAGATAAATTATACTTAGGCAAAATTTCTCTAACAAAATTTTTTTCTAAAGAAAGTTCTTTTTTTAAAGTTTTTTTTTAAAAAACTTTTTAAAAATTCTAAAGGTTTCTAAAGAAAACAATTTGTACCAAGATTTCTTTTTTATACCAAGATTTACAGATTTTTCTTAAGACTCCTTGGATAGTTAAAAGACTTTACTTAATTTTCAGAGTTCCGAATATGTTGATTTTTTACTTCAAAACAAAACAAAACAAACAAAAAGCAATGCTTTTGCTCTTTTGATGAAGGAATTAGGTATATGTCTCTACCATTTTTGAGGCCCTGGTTGTTTTAGACTCCCTTTTATTTATTTTTAAATGTACAAATACTAAGGATTTGAGCCTTTATCATCTCTTCTGGTCTGCTATAACATTCTTATTTGTTAACTCAGAAAGGATTGTTAGAAAAAAACCTTTAAATTCCTGTTCGGTTAATAAAACTTGTACAAAACCATGTAACAAACAGACCTCATATTGATTCCTTTATCTTTTATGAGCATGATAAGCAATTTTCCCTGCAGTCTTTTCATTAGATTTATTCCCTTGACAATGCAGTTCACATGTTGACTTCAAAAGTAATTGTAGACTGATCAGATCAGAGTATAATTTTGGATTTACATTTACATAAATCATTCACCCACTGTGAAATTTATTGTGTCAATTAAAACCATATCAGGCCACATTAATTTGAAGTGTGCAAGTAACAAGGTCTCCAATTTGGATTACAAATGCACTTATAAAACTCTTTGCCTTATTATTAACAACACTGAATAAAGTTTAAGTTCAGTTCATAAAATCCTTTATAAATAATAATAAAAGCTCCACTCAGAATTATAGCTATATCTTGGTTGTTTTTTCATATAGATTCTTCATGGTTTTTTTTTTCCTCTCCATTTTTATTCTTCAGCTTTTCCCTTCATTAAAAGTTTATTTTCAGCCATTCAACTGGGTTTATGCCTTTAATTTGGGGTTCAAGCCCTTTAATCTTAGAGTCTTCCCTCTCCTTTTATTCCTTCTCAGCATAGATTTTTATTTTAAGTAGAAGGTTCATTTGACTTTATCTTCCAGGTCCTGAATGATGATATCACTGTGTCCTTTCCTGTCCCCTACTCATTGTAGTCTCTGAGTCATGCACATTCAGCGACAGTAAACAAAGGAGAATTCACATTTCAGGTCCCTAACTACCTTCTCTGAATCACAGAGGAACAGTAGGCCATTTCAGAAGTGCTGATCCCACGACCTATAGGTAATGTCTAAAACTGCCAGCCCCACCTCAGCTTCCTTATGGATGAAATCAATAAGTGACATTCCAATATTTATTTATTATCTACTCAGTTACAGGCCTGGTGGTAGAAGTTTGGGAAACAAAAATAAGTGAAACAATGTCCTTAGCTTCAAGGACATGGAAGTATAAACAAATAAATTACAATGCTATGCTTAGTGTAAACATTAAAGCAAAAGAGGTACAGGGAACAAATGGTATATATGTATATGTCGATGGTTATCAAGGTTGGCTCTCCACAATAGACTTTGAAGATAGACCTGATGGGGATCTTACTTGAAAAAAAATGGTCATGGGTTAACTAGACCAGATAAGGAATGTATTGTATGAATAGGGATTAGTTCACAGACTCTTGGAAAACTAGAGGGTCAGACTAAAACTTCCTGGGAGCAAAGGGAGTCAGAGAGCCACACCATGGACAAAGAGCCTTGTCAGGACACCAGTGATACCACTTTAACTGGATGCTGACTGAGCCTAGCATCACCACCTGTAGGCAGTGGATGTGGTATAAATGTTTAAAAATATTGGTAATATTTACTAATTTTCCTGGTGTAAATATTTTCACTGTGGGTAACTTCAAGATACCAATGTGATATCACTGAATGCAAAATTAGGAAATATATACAATTATACACTATTATATTACATATGAAATATTTCTCATAAAATTATATGTAAACAACCTCAGAAACATGAGAATTTGAGAAACATGAAAAGTTGCTGTTATTATTATACTTTGAATATTATTTTGTTTATAACGTATGAAGTTCATTTAATATTTGATAGACTTACTTAAAAACTGATGTAAATATTAGAAATTGGAACAATCATCCAAAGCCAAAACCCCCCTGGCTCTAACAGGCCACTGATGATGTCAGTGTCTACCCACTTTGGGGCCTTGGATATCATGCACTTGCCAGTAGAATATGTTTTAAAAAGATCTCTGATTTTTTTTTATCTCTTCTTTCTAGTTTCAAAGTTTTAGGAAGAGCATAAGAGATAACATGCCAGACAAAACCCTGTTTTTTTCCTCCATACAGACAGGGGTCACTGTGTTTACCAAAGCGACATATTGACATAGTTCTCAATGTAGGAAGATCAGATAAACAAGGAAAAAAATTAAAGACAGATTTCTACTATAGGAATGTAATAGGTAAGCAAGTAGGGCCTGGAAATTTAACATGCTCCAAACAACCAAAGACTTAAAGAAGAAATTAAAAATACCCTGAGACAAAGAAAAATGGAAACAAAATATTAAAACTTACCTGATACAGCAAGAGCAGCCATAAGAGGAAAAAGTTTATAACAAGAAATGGCTATCCCCAAAAAGAAGAAAGATATCAAATAAACAACACTATACCTCAAGGAACTAGAAAAAGAATAAACTAAGTCCAAGATCGACAGAAGAAATGAAATAAAAATTAGAGCAGAAATAAGTGAAGTTCACAAAGTCAGTAGAAAATATCAATGAAGCTAAAAGTTGGTTCAACAAACATTTGGCAGGACTCAGAATTAGAAAACCAAACAATCAGAAGAGACTACTATGAACCTTATCTGCCAACAAATTGAATAACCTATAAGAAATGGACATATTCCTAGAAACAATAACCTACCAAGACTAAATGGACATAAATAGAAAATCTGAACAAACAACAATGAGTAAAGAAATGGAATTAATAATTCCAAATATCTCTCAACCATAAAAAAAATAAAAAGAATGACTTCCTAACAATTGCCAGAAAATGGATGGATCTGGAGACTATTATGCTAAGTGAAATAAGCCAGTCCCCCCAAATTAAAGGTCAAATGTGGTCTCTTATATGTGGATGCTAACACAGAACAAGGGGTTGGGGGAGAATAGACATTTAGTAGATTAGACACAGGGGAATGAAGGGAAATGAGGGGGAAAGGCTTAGGAAAGACAGTGGAATGATTTTGATATAACTTTCCTATATACTTATAAAAGCACACCACAGTGAATCTTTATATATGTACGGCCACAAGACTGAGATCCTGATTAGAATAAGTTGTACTCTATGTTTGTATAAATAAGTTAAATTATACTCTACTGTCATGTATAACTAAAAAGAACAAAATAAGCAAATAAATAGAATTTTTTTATTTATTTAATTTTTATGTGGTGCCGAGGATCGAACCCAGCACCTCACACGTGCTAGGCGAGCACTCTACTGCTGAGCCACAGCCACAGCCCCTAAAATAAATAGAATTTTAAGAAGTAAAAAATAATCCCAAATATCCCTGACCAAGAAGGAGGGAGAAAAAAAGAAAAAAGCACAAGCCCAGGATCAAATGGTTTCACTGTAGAATTCTACCAACATTTAAATTATACCTCAAATTTATAATTTAAATTATTTGGAAACTCTTTTATTTAAAAAAATGAACAAGAAGAAAGAATACTTCCAAACTCACTTTATGAGGCTAACATTACCCTGATACCAAAGTCAAGCAAAGAAACTACATGAAAAGAAAATTATAGGGCAATACTCCTGCTGACCATAAATGCAAAATCCCCTCAATAAAATACCAGCAAACCCAGTAGTAGTAGTCATTAAAAGGATTTTTACTGTGATCAAGGGATATATCCCTGGAGTGTAAGGATAGTTCAACATATACAAATCAATCAATGTGATGTAACACCTTGACAGTAGGAAGGACAAAAAAAAAAAAAAACATATTATCATCTCAAAAGATGCAGAAAAATTAACAGAATTCAACATCCTTTCATGATTAAAAACTCTCAACATATTAGGCATAGAAGGAACATACCTAAACACAGACTATAAATTAAGACCCCACAGAGAGATATTACATACTCAATGGTGAAAAGTTCAAAACTTTGCCCCTAACACCAAGAACTAGACAAGGGTGTGTACCTTTTTGAGAGTGGATACTTATAACTAAAAAGAAATAAAAGCAAAAGAAGAGCCAGGCATGGTGGAGCATACCTGTAATCCCAGTGGCTGGGGAGGCTGAGACAGAAGGATTGTGAGTTCAAAGCCTGCCTCAACAATGGTGAAGGGCTTAGCAACTCAGTGAGACCCTGTCTCTAAATAAATACAAAATAGGGCTGGGAATGTGGCTTAGTGGTTGAGTGCCCCTGAGTTCAATAGGAAGGAAGGAAGGAAGGAAGGAAGGAAGGAAGGGAGGGAGGGAGGGAGGGAGGGAGGGAGGGAGGCTCCTTTTGCTGGTAACATGATCTTATTTGTAGAAAACCCTAAAGACTCTACCAAAAATCTGTTAGAACTTTTAAATTCAGTAAAGTTGCAGGGAACAAAGATCAAAGCACAAAAATTAGGAGCATTTCTTTATACTAACAATGAACTATCTGTAAAAGAAAATCAACCCAGTCACAAAAGAATCAATAAAAAACACTCAGAAGTAATTAAACATGGATGTAAGATTGTCTATGGAAAACTGTAAAATAGTGATAAAAACAATTGAAGATGACAAATAAATGGAAAGATACCCCATGTCCATGGATTACAAGAATATATTCTTAAAATATTTCTTGAAATAATACATATAGATGCTCAACAGACACTTGGAAAAATTATGTCACTAATCATCAGGCAAATACAAGTTAAAATCAAAAGGACATATCAGCCCAAAACTGTTCAAAAGGACAAAAGATAATAAATATTGATGACTTTGTAGAGAAACGGGAATACTTGTCCACTTTTGGTGGAAATGTAAAGTAGTAGAGTCATTATGGAAAATGGTATGAAAATTTTTCAGAGAACTGAAAATATAATTATCCTATGATCCAACAGTCCAACTTATGAGTGTATGTTCAAAGGAATTTTAAAGTATTATGCCAAAGAGATAGCTATATTCTCATGTTTCCTGAAGCATTAGTCACAACAGCTAAGACCTGTCCATCATCAAATGAATGGATAAAGACAATGTGGTATATATACACATTGGAATAACATTTGTCCTTTAAGGGGGGGGCAGGTTATCCTGTTATTTGTGACAACGTGGAATAATGAACCTTGAGGACATTTTGTTAAGTCAAATAAATCAGACATAGAAAGACAAACACCACATGATTTCAAATATGCAGAATTTAAAAAGCTGAACTTGTAGAAGTAGAATAATGGTTATCAGAGCCCAGGGGAGAGATGTAAATGAAGAAAGGAGAGATTTTAATCAAAAAGTACACAGCTTCAGTTGGATGGCACAATAAGTCTTAATGATCTATCGCAGAGAGTGGTGACTATAATAAATAATTCATTGTATATTTCTAATGTGTTTAGAAGATTTTAAATGTTTTTACCCTTAATGATAAGCATGTGAGGTAATGATTTTGTTAATTAGCATTTCATTGTGTACACATATTAAAAAATTAAACCATACCCCATAAATTGATGCAATTATTATTTGTCAATATTTTTAAGAAGAATAAAAATAGATGTATGTGTACTGATATAGGAAACTCTAAAAGATATACTGAAAGTAAATAAAGGAAATTTCAGCAAAAAAAAAAAAAAAAACATGCCATTGGTTGGTGACTTAAACTAGAATCATTTATTTATCATAGTTCAGGGGGCTGGAAGTCCAAGAATAGGGTGCTAGCAAAGACATTTATAACTCTGAATGCATACATTAGAAACAAAGATCTAAAATCAATAATCCACTTTCCACTTTAAAAAACTAGACATACAAGAGCACGTTAAACTCAATAAGTGAAGAAAAAAAACAATATATATTAGAAACCAATAGAACTGAAAATTGAAATACAACAAGAAAAATCAATGAAAACAAAAGCCAGTTCTTAGAAAGTCCAATAAAACTGATAAACTCTAGCCAGCCTAGCCAAGAAAATAGAGAGAAGACACACAATACTAATATAAAGAGGAACATTACTACTGAACATTAGAAAGATAATAACAAATTGGATAACTTACATAAAATAGATTGATTCATTTTAAAACATATTTTATATTTAAATTAAATATAAAGAAATTGAACCACTGAGCTCATTTCCTAGTTCCAAGAAAAAAATATTCAACCAAAACCTAGAACTAAGATGAACTAAAGCAAGTTAACAGGGCCCAAGGTTGAACTATAAATGTAATTGCTATTCTATAAACCAGCAATGAGCAATTGGAATTTAAAATTAAAAACATAAATTAATTTACATTAGTATCACAAATGTTTTCTATAATTCTAACATAATAAGTACAACATCTAGATGAGAAAAACCAAAAACCCCTAATGACAGGAATAAAAGATGTAAATAAATGGGGAGATAGCTCAAGTTCATATATAATGTTATAGTTTAGAAATGGGGTATCCTCTAAAAGTTCATGTGTAAGGAAATGCAATAATGTTCAGAGGTGAAATGATTAGCTTATAAACACTGCAACCTAATCACTGCATTAATCCACTGATATGGATTAAATGGGTGATGACTGTAGGCAGGTAGGGTGTGACTGGAAGAGGCAGGTCACTGGGAGAGTGCCTTTGGGTATATATTTTATCCTTGGAAAATGGCATCTTATTTGCCATGTCTTGAGCTGCTTTCCTCCTCCACACCCTTCCACTATGAGATCCTCAGACCAGAGTCCAGAGACCATCAGCCTGAACCTCTGAAATCATATGCCCAAATTTTCCTCTTCTGTGTGCCCTCATCAGGTCTTTTGATCACGGTGATGCAAAAGCTAACTAAAATAGGAAGGTTCAACATGGTTAAGATGTCAGTTCTTGCCACTTGTTTGACAGATTTAATACAATCTCAATCAAAATCCATCAAGTCATTTCATAGACCTTGGAAAACTGATTCTAAAGTTTGCATGGAGAATCCAATTCAATACTGAAGAAGAATAAACTCCGTCTTGACTTCAAGGCTTACCATAAAGTTACAGAGATAAAGACACTATGTCATTGGTGAAAGAATTGAGATGTGGATCAGTGAAACAGAACAGAGAATCCTGAATAGAATCACACAAATTTATTCAACTGATCTTTGATCAAGGAGCTAAAATATTTGGTAGTCAAATAATAGTGCTCGATTACTATAGTTTTATGAAATTCATCCTCTAGTTTGACTTTTAAACTTTTGTAGTCCTGCACCCTTACATGCTATCTGTTGTGAAACTACTTGTGTCATTATTCTGGGTTGCCATGAAGTGGCATTTACAAAAGATCAGGAACAAAGGTATTCAGGTTAATAATGCTAAAGAAAGAGTTAAGTGTTTCCACAGCCCGGCTCTAGAAAGATATCTACATAATACATTTTGTAAAGGAAAGAATCACCCTGTGAAGAATGTTAAATTGATACAGTGGAGTGTTTCACAGGTGGGTTTTTTTTCCAATGACAAAGAGAAACTTCACTGAAAATCTCAAATTATTCATCTCTATAAAACACAAGTTGATTTTAATTATTTTTAAAGGAGGAATAAGAAAAAAAAAACTGTACTGTTCATTCCTTTCAGCAGATGTCAATTTTGAAAAGGAGATAAGAGATGCATGTGTAGAGAGTTAGAGGCCAACACAAATGATGGCGTTGTACTTCAACGTTGATGTGAGAGATACAGTCCGTGAATGCTGTACCTACCAGGGAACAGCAGACCACCGAGGGCAGCAACAGCTAAACAGAGACACTTACACTGATCCTCCAAGGAAGGACATGATTGGAATAGATACAGGGATGAAGGAGGGCATTACACATTAAAAGAAGACCTTAATTAAGTGAAATATAAGGGTATCAAAGCTCGGTTACTTGAGGTAAATAAAATAGAGACGTAGTCTGGGTGTGGTGGTCTGTAATCCCAGCAGCTCAAGAGACTGAGGCAGGAGCATTTTGAATTCCTCAGCAATTTACACCCTAAGCAAATTAGTGAGACCCAGTTTCTAAATTAAATATAATAAGGGCTGGGGATGTGGCTCAGTGAAGCACTCCTGAATTCAGTCCCTGGTACCAAAAAAGTAAATAAATAAAAAAATAATTTAATTATATAAAGTTATACTTTAAGACTAATGATGATCTCAAGGTTAGAAGAGACAGGAGTTTTCTTTTGACTGAACCCTTACTGTGCTCATGGGTCCCTACACAGCATCCTTAGCAAATGGCCACTCAGTCTTTAACACCTTTATCATTACTGCTCTTGCATCACTGAACAACCCTGGCTATTAGAAGATGGTTTGTTGCATGGAGTCTATGGCTAGCCCCTTAATTTCTTACTCCTTGGTCTTATTCAGTTGTCTATAAATAAGTCTTTTCAAAAGTACCAATAAGTCCTTCAGACTGCCCTATAAATATCTAGTTCTGCTTCTGCCATCTACCCTCTGTGGGAAATTAAATATCAGGGGAAAGAATGTAGAGCTGACCTTCAAGCTATTATGAAGAAAACAGGCACACTTAAAAGTATGAAATAAACTGAAGGAATTGGAGATTAACAGATTAACGTGTGAATAATACAACCATATGACAAGCAAATGATGGAAAATTATGACAAAATAAATTGAAAGCCTATTAGCACTTCCCTGGAAGGGACTAAGGGAAATAATCACAATAAAAACTACAAAGAACTCAGGTATCAGAAAAAAAAAATTGTTCTCCTTTACTCTCTCCTTCTCTTCACTTATAGAGAAGTCTTAGAAATCACGAAATTCGCCACTCAGGAAGTAGAAGTGCTACTTGTAAATGAATAAGACTCTGACCTTTAGTTCTCCACGAATATGATTTCCCTGGAAGAAAGAACTCTACAGCTACTTTAAATCCTTTTTTATTTTTTTCCTCAGTACTGGGAATTGAACTCAAGAGTTCTTAACCACTGAGCCATATCCCTAGCGCATTTTATTTTTTCTTTTGAGGCAGGGCTTTATATAAGATCTATATAAGCTTCTTTAGCGTATATAGATCTAGACACTAGACTAAAAGCTGTTGTCCATATGCATAGGCCCCAGAGTCTAAAATTAGTTATATAACCTCAACAGGACTGTTCCCCTGATCCTCACCAAGGAAAGTTAGGAGAGGAAATGAAAAATCTACTACACAGACGACTAGTTGTATTTTAAAATCCATAAGAATATGTGATATAATGAATTCCTTAGGTCATCTGAATAAGAGGGTATCATAAAGCCACTTTAACAGGAAGAATTCAAAGGCTGCCGGGCCATAAGCATACTAACAGGACTCTAAGGGATGTTTCCCATGTACTTGGAGACTGATGAAATTCTATTTCTGTTGCCCCACACTGGTCTGTTCTGCACCTTCTCAGCATTTCCAGTAAGGATAGTTTTTCATGTCCTTCTGTCTCTCACAAGCTGATCATCAGGAAAAAAAATAAAAAAAGCTGTCCTCAGATGTGTGTGCCCAACTGATAACCAAAGTCCTATATTAGCTTCCTATGACCACTCTAACAAGTTATCACTAACTTAGTAGCTATAAACAACACAACATTTGTGATGATAGTTCTGGAGGTCAGAAGTCTAAGGTGGGCTAAGATGAATGTGTGAGCAGGGCTGGTTCCTTCTTGAGATCCAGAAAAGAATCTGCTGCTTGTCCCTTCCAGCTTTAAGGCTGTTGTCATTCTTTGATTGCTGTTATTCCAGTATCTGCTACTCCAGTATCTGCCATCCATCTGACACCATATTTGGTGGGCAACCAGTGTGCTGAAGTTTTCTAGACAGAGTTACTGTCAAAAACAGAGCCTCCAGCCCATGGCCCCCAACTCCAGCCAGTCATGCACATAGGCCTATCTTCCTTCCTAACCTCTGTCTCTCTGTTTAGAGACCTCCTTAATGGGAGCTTGGCTGAGGCATTTTTCTCCCCTCTGAATCAGTTCCTTGCTACTCATAGCTCTCTCCACTCTTTCTTCTCCAGCTCATGGCTTCATAAAGAGGCAGAAAACTTCTGGTTGAGTCTCTCTGGCACTGAAATGATGCATCTCACCTGCGCTGCATCCATGTGACCCTGGCTCAGCGTTCTTTCATGGGAGTAAAGGTAGCACTGATGAGTTGGCACCTCATTTTGTCTCTTGCTAGCACTTTTGCAGGAAGTGCAAAGAGGCTTGAGTGTTACTTTGAGTGTGACTCACTGTCCTAGATGGCCACCCTAATGCTTGTTTCCTGCTCCACACACTCAATGCCTACTCATTTTTTCAAATACCAGTCTAATTCCCATCAGACATTTGACACTCTACAATTTCTTGTTCCATTTTACTACTCTATGTGTTTTCTATTGGCTTTGAGGGATTTACGTCTTACTTCTGTAAAAGATTTTTCTTCTAATACAACCATATATAACCAAATGTCTTTAATAGCAATTTAAAAATATTTGATTGTACAGTCAACTTATAAGCACTGGTTAGAGAATAATTGGCTGCTTATGATATTATTGGCTAGGAAAACTAAAGAATTAGGACACAAGACTCATTACAATCATAGTGTGGTGATCACTTATACAGCTACTGAAGATTAGACAAAAACTTATCAATCGAGACAGTTCCTTCTTCCCAAGTTCCCCCTGGGATCTTATCATTTCATTTTAGGGGGAAAAAACCCTACTTTTGTTTTACCTTTTTTCTAAGGTCCCTGCTACATGTATAACAGAGCAGGATATTAAATGTTTAAGAGAAGCAGATGAACAGGGAAAGAATTTTTCCTAGATCCAAATCCTGGAGCTGGTATCTGAACTTGTTGGAAAGTATTTGATGTATTAATTAAGGATTAATACACTCACCAAAGACTTCATTGTGTGTGTATGTATTTAGTAAATAACCTTTCTAAATTTTTCTAATATTTGTTACCCTCAAATATTTGAGTAATAATTATTCATGTTCACCTTCTTCCTCAATAATTTGTCATAGGGCTGGGGTTGTGTCTCAGTGATAGAGTGTTTGCCTAGCATTTGTGAGGCACTGGGTTCAATTCTCAGCACCACATATAAATAAAGGAATAGAATAAAGGTCCATCAACATCTAAAAAAATTTTTAAATTGCCTTAATCATTTCTCACATTTGTATGGTTCTTCAAACTCTCAAAATGTCTTCACATATACAAGTTTTTTGAACGTACTGTCATAGCACTCGGTGTTGAATAGACATTCAAGAACAAAAATGAGGTGGATGGTCAAGAGCACTATTGTGGGTGAAATAAGTGAGGTTTTCATATCCTTTTTTACATACAATATCAGGGAGGCTCTGAGAGCTACGTGATTTGCCCAGCCCAGCACAGTTGTGCACACCTGTAATCCCAGCAGCTTGGGAGACTGATGCAGGAGAATCCCAAGTTCAAAGCCAGACTCAGCAACTTAGCAAGACCTTATCTCTAAATAATATAGAAAAAAAAGGACTGGGATATGGCTCAGGGGTTGAAAAATTCCTGTACCAAAAAAAAAAAAAAAGATTTTCCCAGGGGCATGGATCCAGTGAAAGGTCCAGTAAATTCACAAACCATCATTGGATTCCCTGGATTCCTAGCTCCCAGTACAGATAGTGATGTTCCTAATTCATGAGACTAACTTTGAAACTGGAAATTAGTAATTATAAAAAAAATTAATTCAAGTGTTATATTTTAAACCATGATTAATTTCTCAAAACCAAGAAACTCATTTTGTAGAATATTTTAAGTTATAATGCTTAACCCAAAGATGAGATATTTGGTCAATCTATCCATCTTTATATTGTATTTGAGACATCCAAATATGGCAAAGATTAATATTTCTAATAATCTCTGTAGCAATGTTTTAAATAATGAAACTGTCAGTCTTACTCTTTTCCAGATGAAGCAAAATATTATTTTTTTTCCTAACATCTTTATCTTTTGGTTTATCAATAGCTCACTTTAGAATATGGATCTTTCTATTCCGTTCCTTCAAGCAAAATAATTTAAGGTATAAAGTAAATTTATCTAGCCAAATAATGCCTCCACATCTTGCTGTACCCTCCTATAGAAGGAAAAAGTAATACATTTTCAAAAATGAAAAATTTGCTGAAAGTACTTTTCTATCTAGGCATTTATTTTCTAGTTACAAAAGTTTACAATGAAATAAAACATCACTTGTTTTCAGTTGTACAGTTATTATATGGATCTAAAAATTTCCCCTAAAAGCTCATATATTAGGTAATGTAACAATATTCACAAGAGAAAAGACTGGACTATGAGAACTATAGCTTCATCAGTAGATCAATTCATTTGATGGATTAATAATTTGAAAGGACTACTTAGTGGTAACCTTAGGCACGTGGGGCATAGAGGAGAAAGTAGGTCTCTCTCTGGGGGCATGCCCTTTGACTTTATCTCATCCTTTGCTTCTCTATCTTATTCTTTGCTTCCCTGATGCCATGAACCGGGTAGCTTTCCTCTGCCAGGCCCTTCCACCATGATGTTCTGCCTTATCTTGGGCTCAGAGCAATGGAATCAGCCCACCATGTACTGAACCTCAGAAACCATGAACCCCCAAAAACTTTCTCATCAGATATTTTGGTCACTGCAAAAAATAAAAATAAAAAAATAACACACACACACCCCCCAAACCTTGCAGTGTTTATTTATTATTACACTATGGTATGAGACATGAGAATAGGAAGTAAAACAATTATGCATCTAGGTTACAGACCAGGGAAAATCCAGCATCAGATACTAACGCCACTTCAATCATCTTCCTAGGATGTATTTTTAAAATACCTTTTCCATTTATCACCTCATTTAAATATAAATAATGAAAAAAAATTTGTGCAGGTTTATGCTTCCTCCACATTTTTCTAAAGTGTTACCCATGATCTTCAGTAGCTTTGTTCACGTCTCTAGGACCAAAGATTGAATACCTCAATATAAGCTATTAGTGTGACCACTAAACTTCATTTTCTTGATCTGTAAAAGGGAACACAGCTCACCTCCCAAAAGTTCTATTTTATCTCTGATACTTTTTATTTGCTTGGTTTGAATTTCCAGAGGTTTGGCTCGACTTTTATGAATTACTGTCTCTTTCTGTTTGGCAAACAATGGTTTGCCACCCAATAACGTACCTTCCTTTACTGGTGATGAACCAAAAATATTATTTTAACTTTCACAGAACACATGTGGTTAAAATAATTTGTTACACTGAAGATGTTAGCAAATATCTTGGGAGCCAGAATACAGGTTTACTCTTAGAATGGACTCCCTTAAATCCCTGCCAACTCTGTGATGGTAAGTGAGACCTCTGTGACTTGGCAGAGTTATGCTTCTATTGTTTCTGTTTTGGTCTATTTAATATATTCAACTGTCTAAAAAGGAAGTCTCCTGTACCTCAGAGACCGTAGCCCTTCAGACCCTCCATATGCTACTTTCATTCACCTTCCTGGGGAAGGGCCTTGCAACAAGATTCCAATTATATAGTACAATATAAATAGCATTAAGGATTAAAATATTCATGTGCAACTCTCATTTAGAGGAAAGGCAGCCTGTTTTATCCTATTACAAATAAGTGAATGCATGAAATAAATTTGATAAGGATCTGGTATCTTTTATCCTGTGGTGACTAATACAATACCCTTCTGAGACAACAAACAGTGACCAGTTGCCAGACACTGCACTAGTATTTTACAGCCACATTTCCTTCAGTCTTTAAACATTATTACTACTGCAGCTTTACTATGAAGACCTCAAGTGATTAGCCGACACACACTAGTTTGATTTCAAAGGCCAGGTTCTTAGACACTAGATTGTTCTGGCTCCCTGAGAAGAATGGAATTTATGAACAGTACCTCCTGCTTGGTCACCTCCAACCTAACCATCAATCGCAAACCACAGTGGTTCTGACTCAGGAGCCCTGCTCCCATCCATCTTCTGTACATTCCACTGCTGGCTATGACACAGTTCTCATTATTTCTGCCCTGGACAACTCAACAGTTTCCTAAATGATCTTCCTACTGTCTATATCACTTCCTCTAATCCATTTATGCACAACTGCCAGATTTATTCTCCTGCAGTTCTTATAATACCATTATATCCAAAAACATGGCTTGAAAGGCACAAAATGCCAACATTAAAATATTAATATATTAAAAACCTGAGACTGGTCATATACCACAATTTTTAAGTCAGGCAATTAATTTTCCTATGACTATAAGTAAGGACTGTTTTGTTTGTTTAAGACTTTTAAAAACTAGTTAGGAAAGTAAACATCAATTGTCAACCCTTAAGTTCCCTAGTAATCTTGTAAGGAATGCTATTTGAGCATTGTATGAATTAGAAAGTAATCACCCATGGACTAAATCTATCATGATTTTCTTCAGTGCACTTAATAAGTGCACTTATTAGCACTTAATATTAAATTTGTTTATATTTTAAGTATACTAACCAAATAAGAACTAGTTCAGTAAAACTTCTAGATAATTTTAAAGGTTTTGAATGCCAATTATAATTAGCTAATTCTTACTTTTAAAATACTTTCCCAGAATTGAGAGGAAAAAATACTCTTAATACTCATAACACTCTGGTTCAAGTACCAGGGTTTTTTTTTTTTAATTGTTATTTTTAAAGAAATCAAAATACTTGAGAAGTTGCAAACAAAAATTAAAAAGCCAAATTTTGAACTGTGTGTGATATCGTTACATTCTCAAACTTCCATACAAATAATTCACATGGACTAATTTTTTCTATTGTTGAGGATTGCTTACTAGGCACCTTTCCTTCAGAAAGAGAGCATTTCTATAATATCTCTATCTTGTCATACAACTTTAGTTATTCATGAAGAGCTTTGTCAATGCAAATACTCCTCAGTTTATTAAGGAGTTACATTCAAATGAAACCATTGAAAATATAAAATGTTGTAGGTTAAAAATACATATAATACACCTAATCTATGGAACATCCTAGCTTAGCAATAGAACATACTGTAGAATGTTGGATATAAGTTCCCCCACCCCAAAGCTCCCGTGTTAGTGTAAGAATATTGAGATGAAATGATTAGATTACGAGGGCTGTGATCTCATCTGTGGATTAATCCATTTGGTGAATTAATTTGAAAGGACTACTGAACTGGGTGGTAGCTGGAGGAAGTAGGTCACTGTGGGTCTGCCCTTAAGGATTATATCTTGTCCCCCTGGCTCCTTCATCTCTACCCCTCTTTCTGCTTCCTGGCTTTCATCAACAGAAGAGCTTTCCTCCACCAACTCTTCCACCATGATGTTCTGCTTCACCTCAGGCACAGAGCAATGGAGCCTTCCCCAACACACACCATGGTATGAACCTCTGAAACGACGAGCCCCAAATAAACTTTACCTCCTACAACTTGTTCTTGTCAGGTCACAGAGATAAAAAGCTGACTAATATATGGTTGTTATCCTTATGATCCTGGGATTGATTGACTGGAAGATGCAGTTGACTGCCACTGACCAGTATCATGAAAGAGCATTAAACCATAGCACTGGAAAAGATCCAAATTCAAAATTAATGGACAATTTTACTGAATGCTTATCACTTTCATACCATCATATAACTGAACAATCATTCAGGTGAATCACTGTGAGGAACGATCTGTAATTGTAGCTTTGTCAAGAAAGCAATTTTAACAATGAACTTTGTCTCTCATGTCCATTTAACTTGCAAAAAATCACCCTTCACCCTAACTCAGTGTTGTGCAAATCTTTCCAGATTTAAAATCACAGATCACATACAATGCAAAACTACAGTAAAGAATAATAGTAGAAATATTAGATAAATTATTAATTGTTCTCTTGCTGAAAGAGTTTGGGGAACTCCTCCAAAGACTAAAGTATTAAAATAAAGGGAGGAGAAACAAGAAATAAAAATAATCATTCCGTGCTTCTGAATGCTTTAAATTTTTTAAACTTACCATGGTGTTTATTGTTTTTATAAAATGCATCTGTCAAACTGTTCTTCTCTAAAAGAACCAATGATAGCAATGGGGTTTGAAATAGCTCTATTTATGGCATGACCCAGAAAGGAGGTGGGGTTAAAAGCTCAGAGCTGGCTTTATGGCCTGAAAGTATTGCCTTCCTCAGACTCAGTTTAGATCTTACTCATAATCCTAGTGAAATACCACTCTTGTGATAGATAATGCTAAGTCTCAAGGAAACTTTCACACAACAGTGTTTGCTGGAGTTTTTTTTTTTTTTTTTTTTTTTCTTATTAACCTACTTTTAACTGCCAAGAAAGAGTATCAATTTGTGTTACATCCCATTTCTCCTTAAAATGCATGCATTCTCCTCAGTGTACTGGGACAGAAAGAGTGCTGGTGTCTCTGTTAGTGTGACTGAGCTTCAGTTTCTTTTATCTCTAAAATGGAGAGAATAACATGTGCAGGGTTGTTGCAAAGTTTAAGTGAGGTCATATAAGCCCAAGATGCAGAATGCAGAAGATGCTTAGTGAATGCTCATGGTCCCTTTCCAACAGACCTTGAGCTTGGTGAGCAGTCAGTTCCCTTCAAGGAGATATCAGGGCAACAAACTTGTCTCTCAAAACAATCTTTACATTCTGACAGGCTGAGGATTTACAAGACTGCAGGGCACGAAGAAATCCATTAACATAAGTGGAATTGGGGCACTGTTCAACACATATTTATTGAGCCTCTTCCTTGCCACACTGAAAACACAATAGCACTTGTTCTCAATGAAATTAGGAGAGAAGGGCTCACATCCTGATATTTATCTTCGATTTCTCAGAAGATAGCAACAGGATAGCACAAGGCAAGGACACAAAATTTTGGTAGAAGGGATAAAAGAATCATACTCTGAAAGGAAGAAGAGGAAAAGGGAGGGGAGAGGAGAAAAGGAAAAAGATTTCCTTCCAGCATACCTCTTAGCTGTAGATTTTTGGTGGGAAAATTAAATGGCATTCTGAACCCTGTCCTGACCTAAATCACCAAGAGCTTTGGGGCTCCTGGGAGACTTTGGTACCACAGAATTTTGATTCCCATCTTTCTTATTTGTGCAGGTATAATCAACATTGATGGTGTCTTCCCACAGACTGGGTAACTTGAAAAGAACAGAAATTTATTTCTGCAGTTCTGGAGGTTGGAAAGTCTAAGATCAAGGTGCAGAAAGTTCAGCTGGTGTCTTATTGCTGCATCCTTTGAAGAGAAAGAATGCTTTGTCTTATTGTGGTACAGGAGGAGAATAAACTCATCCCCACAAGCCCTTCCCATACTGTCATTGATCCACGCAAGAGTGCTTTGGCCAATCATGAGGCCCCACCTCCCAACACTGTGGCCCAGGAGTTGAGTTTCCAACACAGGAATTTTGGAGGACATTTACGTGGTATGTAGATATTGTCTTTGACCTCTGAGAAGAGGGGCCTGGGTCAGACTCAAGTGAGAAAACTGATTGCTAACTCCACAGAAATCATTTTAGCACAAGCAAAACACAATAAAGGGAATCATCACATTTTTTCTTGTTCAGCCAGTTCATGGGGTGGGGGGGGTAGCTTATAGTAAAAAAAATTATATCTAGGAGTAAATATTTGACTGGTTCAATATCTTGTGGAGGTCTGAGAAGAAAAAACAAGAAACTCCAGCAGCTGTAAGAAGGTATTAGCTTTTGGAATAATTTCCCACTATAACAAGTTACCACAAGTTTGTTGGATTAAAACAATGACATATTTATTATCTTACAGTCCTAGAGATCAAACATTCTAGGTCAGTCTCACTAGGATAAAACTAAGGAATAAAACAGAGTTGCATTGTTTTTCTGGCTCACTTTTTCCAACTTCTAGAGACCACTTACATTCACTCTTCATCTGGTGGCCCCTTCCTGCATGCTCAAAGCCACTAATGTAATATCTTTCTCTCTCTCTCACCTTGACCTCTCCCCCTGCATCATCACATCTCCATTTCTCAAGCTTGTCTTCTATATCTTGTTCATAAGAATCCTTGTGATTACATCATGTCCAGCATTGAGGATGATCTATCTATCTCAATATTACCGAGATCCTTAACTAAATTATAACTGCAAAATCCCTTTTGACATGTAAGATCATATATTCACTGAGTTCAGGCATTAAGATATGGACACCATATGAAGAAGGGGGCTCATACTTTTGTCTATGCTGGCCAGGGTTTGAGGATAGAATATTAGCATTAATAGCCATATAAAAATAAGCACTGTGATAAGAAAAATTGGGATTTAAGTTTTGCTTTCTTATCATGCAAACACATTGGCTTTTCACCTGGTGAATTAGCAGTTCCACCCCCGCACCCTAGAAAAACACTATTTTTAGCCTCAGTGCCAAAGGAAAAGAGAAGCTTATTTTATGAGATACCACTGGAACCTATTACTCATCCGAGAACCCTCTGTCCATTAACCTCTCGACACATTTACTATGGAACGATCACTTGCCTTGCTTATAATGCAACCCCCAGAAAGGGCTCATGTTTATTTTCTATGCCAATGTATCCTTTGGTTTTCTTGATCTATTTACAATGGACTCGGGGTTTTGACTTCAGATTTCCCCCTATCTTTGGCTCTGCTTAGACATAAGCTAGTAGCAAGTTAAGCACTCTCTCCATCTTGCCACTCATTGAAAGAGTAATGGAAAGGGGGGTCATTGCTGTGCCCTTTCATCTGTGTTTTAATAGCATTTTTCTCATAAACATCTAATTGGAAATACTGCACTAGAGACAGATGTTCACAGGTTGCCCAATTACCAGGAATCTGTCCCTGATTGGTTATTGTTATAGAAAAAAGACAAACCCAGACACCTCTAGGAAGCTATTAAGAAAATTTTCTGTTATCCAAAAAATCTGACCAAAACAAGAACTGAAGACAACATATATTACCTATCCCCACTTCATTAAGTCAGTTTTTTGTTGCTGCGACCAAAATACCTGACAAAAACAACTTATAATGTAGCCCCCAGAAATGGTGAAAAGAGTTATTTTGCTCAGGGTTTCAGAGGTTTAGTCCGTGCTGGGCCAACTCTATTGCTCTGGGCCCAACGTAAGGCAGGACCTCATGGTGGAAGGGTGTGGTAGAAGGAAACTGCTGAGTAGAAATGAGAGGGAGGGGGAAAAAGCTGTAGGAAAGACAAACCCTTCCAGGATATGCCTCCAGTGAGCCTCCTCCTCCAGCCATGCCCCATCTGCCAACAGTTATCACCTAGTCTGTTCAAATTAAGATGGATTGATTTGACTAAAGCTCTTATCATGCAATTGTTTCACCTCCAAAAATTCTGCATTGACACAGAAGCTTTTGGAGGAAACCGCATACACAAACCATAACACTCATAAAATTAAATGAATAACAAAAGTAAAAAAATAAAAATAAAGTATCCCCACTTTCAGTTCCAAGTTGTCACTGGATGGATCTGTCTTCTTCTTGCAAGGTTCAACTTTCTTCATGCTGTAAGAACATCAGTTCAAATATATACATTTCTTGCTTCTTCTCCAAGGGGAATCTCAGCTACTTCCATTTGGGAAGTATTCGAGAGCCTCCTTATTAATGAAGCAAAAAAGTTTCAGACGTTCAGGGGAAGTAACACCCCATAAAGTAGCCTCAATGAGTAGGGCCAGAAGTTCTTTTCAACCCTTAGACAATTTTGAGCCTCCTTCTTTATTGATGGTCTCAGGTGACTTAATACCCATTCTTTCCCTCTCAAATAGCCAATTGCATAATATATTCTTGTACTGGCTTTTCCTCTATTTTATTTCCCCTACATAATTGTTCCTACTCAGCAAACTTTCATCTGAGGCCGAGAAGACCCAAGCTAAGACTACTGCTATCATAAGTGGTTCCAGAAAACAGATCTTATAGATGAGATTTTGAAACTGACTCATTCACCTGTCAGCAAGCAACAGTAATCTCACTGCTGATAGTGAGTTGTTGAAAACCTCTAATATGTGGTAGCATCATTCTTAGATTCCGACCCTAGGTAGGTTTGGAAGCAGCATAAATAGAAGTAGAATATTTGGTTTTGTGCTATGACACTTGAGTAGTGTGAGAGAAAGGGTAGCTTGAAGGTTTGTGAAATTTTAGGACTTTTTAAAACTTTGGCAAAGGAAAAAGGCAAGCTTATATCAGCCAACAGTCAATTGCAGAGACTCTATGATAAAAGCCAAAAATTTTCAATGGGGAAATCCAAAAAGACTCCTATCTTTTGCAGCAGCTGGTTCAACTGTGCTAAAAAAAGGCACAGTTTTACTTCTTAGTGTGGAAGTAAAGGAGACAAAATTCATGGCCTCAACATGTCTCCTATTTGAAATTAGGGAATGGGACACTTAAAAGATGTGTCCACCTCAAGATTTGTCTCCCATGTCCATTGCCTCCTGACCCATCATTATCTCTTACAGCCCAAGAGAGACTGAGAGGGACTGAGCCTGAGAGGGAGGGACTGCCTTTCTCTCTTGTAGGGCAAAAGAGAAAGCCAGTACACATCAGGACATACTGGTTTTCCCTGCATTATACATTAGGAAGATTCAAGTATTCGTAGATTTTAAAGGTTTAGAACAAGGTGGGAAGAATATAAGCTGAATAGAGGAGTGGTCTTTGATTTGGAAAGATTCTCCTATGACTAAGGTTTTACTATTCTGACAAGGATACCAGAAGCAAGGATTTCTGAATAAGGCTGAAATTCTGAAATGACCATGATAGAATATTGAAGAAGGGGTTATAAACTCATTTGGGTAAGACACTATAGAGGATTTATTATGTGAAACTGAAAAATTCCTTCGAATAGTACCCAGAGGATACTCACTTTATTGCAGCAATAAGAAAGGAAATGTTAAAAGAGGCAGTGATTGACTGCTGATGCTTTGCATGTACAAAGCCAGGTTCAATCTCCAGTACTACAAAAAAGAAAAAGAAAAAACACCATGGAATTTCCGAGAGGCTCAGAAGTAACAGTCCTTAATAGTCTAAAATTGACAGTGGGAGATTCTACTGTAGAATATGGCTCCCCATTTTTTATTTGTTTTAATTAGTTACACATGACAGTACAATGACCTTGACATATCATACATTTGAATCAGATGGGATATAATTTCTCATTTTTCTGAGTGCACAGGTTGCAGAATCACATTGGTCACGCAGTCACAAATATACACACAGTAATAATAACGTCTGTTTCATTCTACTATACTTCCTTTCCCCCCCTCCCCTCCCCCCCCCTCCCATCACTTCTCTCTACCCAATCTAGGATGATGCTATTCTTTTTTTTTCCCTCACATCTTCATACAGTATTTTGTATAATGATGAATGAGGATCTCCTTCCATCTTTTCCCCTGCATTCTCGCCAGCACTTGTTGTTGTTTGACTTCATGATGGCTGCCATTCTTACTGGAGTGAGATGGTATCTTAGAGTAGTTTTAATTTGCATTTCTCTGATTGCTAGAAATGGTGAGCATTCTTTCATGTACTTGTTGATTGATTGTATATCCTCTTCTGAGAAGTGTCTGTTCAGGTCCTTGGCCCATTTGTTGATTGGGTTGTTTGTTTTTTTGGTGTTTAACTTTTTGAGTTCTTTGTATACCCTAGAGATTAGAGATCTATCTGATGTGTGAGGCGTAAAAAATTGTTCCCAGGATGTAGGCTCCCTATTCATCTCACACATTATTTCTCTTGCTGAGAAGAAGAAAAAAAAAAACTTTTTAGTTTGAGTTCATCCCGTTTGTTGATTCTTGGTTTTAATTCTTGTGCTATAGGTGTCTTATTAAGGAAATTGGGGCCTAACCTCACATGATGGAAGTTAGAGCCAACTTTTTCTTCTATTAAACATAGAGTCTCTGGTTTGATTCCCAGATGCTTCATCCATTTTGAGTTAACTTTTGTGCATGGTGAGAGACAGGGATTCAATTTCATTTTGTTGCATATGGATTTCCAGTTTTCCCAGCACCATTTGTTGAAGATGCTATCCTTTCTCCATTGCATGCTTTTAGCTCCTTTGTCTAATATAAGGTAGTTGTAATTTTGTGGGTTAGTCTCTGTGTCCTCTATTCTGTACCAATAGTCTCCCAGCCTGTTTTGGTGCCAGTACCATGCTGTTTTTGTTACTATTGCTCTGTAGTATAGTTTGAAGTCTGGTATCGCTATACCGCCTGATTCACACTTCCTGCTTAGCATTGCTTTAGCTATTCTGGGTCTCTTATTTTTTTTAATGAGAATGAGGGGACTCTGGGAAGGTACAGGTCATGTAGTCACATTTTACCATCAAAGGCAAGGTAGATTTAATGACCTTCACAAGTAATCATTCAGGAGGACAACCAGAGAGCCTAGATCCACTGAGATCTCAGGTGATTACTAACATCATTATGCTCCTAGTCACGTGTAACAGATGGACAGAGAAAAAGGGTTGGTATCTTTGATTTTTATTATGAGAAAAAATTAAGATCTGACAGTCTGAAGCTAAAACTAGATTCTAGAAAAATAGAAAATCTCTTGCATTCCTTTAGTTCAGATGTCAACCGTTTCACAAAATCAAAGTCCATTAATCAAATGTATATTGGGTCCCATTCATGAAACTCAGTAAGTTCCTCTACTACTTCACAAAAGGGGTCATGATGGGATTTACCAGAATAATGCTGCACTGTGGAAAAAAATTACCAAGACCTTTCAAGGACAAAAGGATGTAGGATTTGAGTCAACACACTAGGAAAGCCATGACACCATTATAACCCTCCAACTTGAAGTGTATGGCTTGAATTTAATGCATGCAAAATTCTAGCCCAAGTCTACCTCACAGTGAGTTCAATGAAACCCTGGATATATCTGGATGTGTATTTGAGATGTATATACATAGCAGCTGTCATAACTATCATATTGGTTTCCTGACCTATGAAATAAGAGACAAAATTTTAAGAAAACCAGATTTAAATTCCTAAACCTGTCTTCCCAACCCTGACCAAGAATAAATTAGAAGCAACACAATGTACTAGGAGGAATCACAGAAATTAGCATCATTAAAGTTTTAAAAATGGTGGATCCTGTCATGTTCCAGTTTGATCTAAAGATATGGTTCCTATAATGATCAGACAATGCCCACGACAATGGACTATCTTAAACTTAACCAAATGAAAGTTTCAAATGTAGCTGTTTTAGAAAGATATTAAGGTAACCCCTGGGGCTTGGGACAAGCGTAAGGATCTAGCTAATGTACTCTTTTCAATTCCCATCAATAAGGAATATCAAAAGCAGTAGGCTTTTATATAATGGGGAAGGAGGACAAACACTAGAATATATTCAGTCCTCACCCCGGGACTATGTTAATTCTCCTGCTTTCTACAATATTTGACTCTATAAGAACCTTGTTCTTTCACATATTCCACAGAACATCACACTGGTTTCCCCTTCTATCAGTTAAAAAAAATCAAGCTGAATTATGAACATTTTGGGATTTTTAGAGAGGACACGTATCACATTTAGTCACACCTCTCTGACTCATTCAACAGGTTACTCAGAAACCTTTCAGTTTTGACTGGTGCCCAGATATGAAGCACCGTGCTACAAGTGGCCCTGGCATTTAATACCACCTGAATCACCAGTTAAAAATAACTAAAGTTATTTATGGATGATGCCGTGTGCAGCCTCTACCAAGACATACAGAAGTCACAACACATATAGAGCACAACTCTGTTTTCTGTGGCAAGAAATTACTTCCCTTTGGAGAAGCAGTTTGTGACATGCTATTGAACTGTAGTAGAGACTGAGCATCAGAATGTGACACATGATGCGACTGTACAACTGAAGATGACCATCATGATAGTACTCTCAAACTAGCATGTCATAAGGCTAGGGAATATAACAGAAATCCATTGTATGTTGGAATTGGTACATTCAAGAACAGGCTTGCTGAGGTCCAAAGGACAGAGTTACATAAGCAGGTATGAAAACCCTCATATTTCCTATTTCTACTACACAAATACCACCCCTTTCTTCATACCAATTCATCCAGAAGCATTCCCTATCATCATTTGAAGGAGGAGAAAAATCTTGACCCAGAGTTATAGATGTGTCAACTCAATAGATTGGTACACACTGCAAAACATACTGCTCACACACCACAACCCAACTCTCCCACATCACAACCCAACTCAGAAGTTTCCCTAAAGGAAAATGATAAAGAAAATTCTCCCAGTGGGTAGATGTGAGAACATTACATAACCCTTTCCTATTTATGGGATGCAAACAGTGGCCTTAGACACAGATACCCAATGAACTCCTAAGTAGTGATAAATAAATTGGTTGGTATTATCTGGGTGGTTCCAAGAATTCCATGAAACATTAGTCTGTGGAATGTGATATGTGATGCTTAGGAGGAAACTAGGGAAGCAAGTACAAAATGTAGATCTTTGTATTTCAAGTTCATGCTTACCAGACAGCATCCATGGTGGGCAAGAGTCTCTATAACCATGAAAATGAGATGATCTCCCTGTGGATGTCTACAAATCCATCCTCAGTCACCCCATGGCTTATGCAATGGACCCATGAATATGGTGCCATGATGGCAGGACTGGAAGTTGCACACTGTACCATATCATGGGCTCCCTCTCACCAGGCTGACCTTGTACTTCCTCTGCTACCTCACTTTCCAGCATTAAGCTGGCACCATGCTTTGGGAAGGCCAGGCAGATTCTAAGTTTTAAGTTGATTACATGAGATCACTTCCACCCTAGAGAAATAGTGATTCAGCCTTTCCAAATTTGATACTGGTGTGACTTTACCATCTGCAATGTGTCTGTCAGAATCACCATTTAAGAACTTACTGGCATACATTTGAGAGCTTACTTACCAGTACAACATTGCACCAGTTGAAAGGGCCTATTTTCCAATCAAAGAGGTACAGAAATGGACACCTGTTCATCATACCCACATGAAAGTTGCTGGCCCAATGGAATGAAAAATGACCTATTAAACATTTTGCTAAAATGTCTATAAGGGATAATACCTTGTAGGTTTAGGATGCTATCTTTCTAGGATGTAATATATTCACTGCACAACCTGGGGAATGTATCGCTAGTATTTAGAATGTATATGTCCAAGAATAAAAAGGCATGAATAGGATTCACACATCTCCCCCTTAACATCATGTAAGTGATCTGTTTGAGGAATGTATGCTTCTTGTCTCAAGAGACAGGTGGTACTGGATTAGAGGGCTGGATTTCCCAGTGGGAAAGTGATTTCACCAGGGGACAGAGTAATGATTCCACTATACTGAGAACTAGGATCACCACCCTGTCACTGTGGGTGCCTCATGTCAGTGAATCAGCAGGCAAACAAGGATCTAAGAGAGGAGTTACTATAATGGCAGAGGCAATAAACCTTAATTATCAGGAGAAGGTGGCATTGCCCCTACACAATTAGGGCAGGAGGAGCACATCTGGAATTCAGATCAATCAATAGGCTATGTCTTGCTTTAATGATCAGAAATAATGACTAAAAGACAATTGTGACATGCAAAGTTCAAATAGAGAATGATGATTAAAGATTCAGTTCTTTGAGATGAAGATCTGGATTATCTTACCAGATAAATAAAGCAGGCCAGCTGAAGCATTAAATGAGGGTAAAAGAAATGCAGAATAGATGGCTTAGTAGGGAGAGGATAAATACCAATTTCAACCTTGGAAGCAGCCATAACCCAAGAGATTGTAGCTGATTTTATTACTATTTTACATTGCATCTTCTGTAAATATTGGCTGGCACCCATCCTGGAAGCTCTGTGATGGATTGCACTTAACGGAGGGCATGATCTGACTGGTGGAAGGGAGGGACTCTGCTGGTGCAATGCCTCACAGTCTCATGGCATCAACTCTGATTTCAGTGATGGCTATGAGAATTTCCTTCCTTTCCACGTGCCCCACCCCCCAGTCCCCAGTCCCACACTTCTGCTTACTTCCCAAAGAAACTTTTTGCACACACTCCTTTGCCTAAGACTCTGCTTCTAGGTAACCCCAGGCTAAAACATAGTACTTTTTAAAACTTAAGTCATACGGTAGGACACCTCTGCACAAAACTCTCAAACATTTTATCTCAATAAAACCCAAAGACCTCAACCTAACCTAAAAGTGCCAACATTACCTAGCCTACACTACATTTCTTTCCTTTTTCCTCTTTTTATTGATCATTTGGGCTTTTGTGATATTTATTGTCATTTTGTATCCTGGGTCTATTTTTGTTTTGTTTTTCATTTTAAATTAACAAATAAGATTTAAGTATTTATGGTTTAAACATGATGTTTAAAAATAAGTATACACTTACTAAATGCCTAAATCAAATTATTTAACATATACATAACCCCATGTACTTACCATTTACCTGTGGCAAAAATACTTCAAATCTGTTCTCTTGGCAGTTTTCAAGTATAAAATATGTTATCAACTATAGTCACCAAGTTTTATAGTAGACTTCTCAAACTTAACCTTCTTGTCTAACTAAAATTTCATATTCTTTCACCAACCTTTCTCTCATTTCTACCCTCTAGTCATTGGTAGCGGCCACTGTAATCTGCTTCTGTGAATTCAACACTTTCAATTTTCACATATAAAAGACCACATGGTATTTATCTTTCTGTGTCTGGCTGATTTCACTTAACGCAATGTCCTTCAGGTTGCAAATAGGATTTATTTTTAAAGGCTCAATAGCATTCCACTGTTGATATATACCACATTTCCTTTATGTATTCACGCACCGATAAGCATTTAGATTAATTCTCCCTTGGCCATTTTAATTAACAGCACAATGAACAAAGGAATGCAGATATACTATACATACTGATTTACTTTAGTAGTTCCATTGTAGGAGTTCCACACTATTTTCCATAATGGCTGTGCTAACTTACATTCTCACCAATAGTGAATAAAGGTTCCCTTTCTACACACTCTAATTCATATCTTTTTTTTAATAGCACTTATTCTAACAGGTGTGAAGTGATTTTTGTGTTGGTGTTAATTTGCATCTTCCTGATGATTAATAATGTTGAGACTTTTTTCGTATACTTGTTGGCCAGTTATTTATATGTCTGATTTTGGAAAAAAATGCCTATTCATGTCCTTTGCTATTTTTTAATCATAGGTCCTCCTATATGTCTAAGCTCATGGGACAGAGACTATGGACTGCCTATAAAATATCTCTTCTCCCTTTTTCCCTACTGAAAGAATCCCAAAGTTTGTGGGATGGACAGTGCACCCAGGTCAAATCCTCCACCCCTCACCTGGCCATACATAGTCTTCTTTGCATCAAAGGACATTTATATGCCACAGTTGTGGCCAGTAAGCTGTTGTTGCTGGATACCTTCCCAGAAAGAAAAAATGCCTCCAAAGGAACTGATTTAGATCTGCATCCTTCCTCTTCCTGCCTGAATGGTTAAAGGGAACACCAGGATGGATCAGCCACCTTGAACACAAGAGCACTGAGCTCTTAGGCTAAGGCTGGTAGAGCTTAGGTAGGAAGAAACTGGGCTCCCAGTGGTACCATGGAGCTTCCTTACCAGCCTCTTACATGGTGGCAATTAAGATTCCTATTTATTAAGCCACTGTAAATGTGTTTTCTGTTGTGCACAGTTGGACATAATTCTAACTAATGACTGTTTACTTACTCTATGCTATCCCTACTGGCTTTCTTTTTAATCCTCAGACACATCAAGCAGGCTTCTGCCTCAGATTCTGTACTTAAGATAAGCTCTCCAGAGAGAGGAAATCCTAACTGTCCATGACCCACAGCTTCCCTTGATGCAGGGCTCTACTCATGTGCCACCTCATTAAGAAGATTTTCTTGATGATCCTAAGGTCTCTATCTCCTTCACTTCTTTTCCTTTACTATATTCTATGTTTCTAATCACTTATGAGCCTTGATATAACATACATTATTTGTTTCTCTGGATGTATTTATTCATTAAGATCCTTTATAACCAAAACCTTGTGTTATTAACTGCTATATTCCCAAAATCAATCACAGAGGTCTGGTTAGTGGATTCCCATTAAATTGTTATTGAAGGTGTTAATATTTTAGCAGATGCTCATGAGTTTTCATTGCCTTCTTCAACTCTGACTACTGCTTAAGAACCAAGTATTAACAAAATCAAATTTAAAAAAACAACAAAAAAAGTTATACAAGAGAACTATAGACCAACATCTTTTATGAATAAAAACTGAAAATTCTCAATGAAATACTGGCAAAATGGATCAACATATAAACAGCAAATAACATATAAAGAGGAATATACATCATGACCAAATAGGAGTTACCCAAAGACTATAAAATTTGGTTTACTGTCCAAAAATGAGCACGAAACTTAATATCCACAGAATAAAGGAGCAAATCATATAGTCATCTCCATAGGTGCAGAAAAAGCATTTGACAAAATTCAACATCTCTGCTCATTGAAATGAAATAGAAGGGAACTTCCTTGACTTGATAAAGGGACCTGTGAGAAAAGTGTCACCAGATGCACCACTTAATGACTTTTCCCTAAGACCAGGAAAAAGGAAAGGATGTCCACTCTTGTCACTTCCAGTCAACATTGTACTGAAGGCTCTAGATATGAAAATTAGGCAAGAAATCAAAATGGAAAAGAAACAAACTGTCTCTATTCTCAGAAAATCCTCAGGAAAGAAATCCATTAGGAAATTATTAGAACAAATGAATGAATTCAGCAAGGTTGCAGGTTATAAGATTAATACACAAAAATCAATTATATTTCTATATGATCTCGATTAACAATTTGAAAACAGCATTTTAAAATGATTCCTTTTATAATAGTATCAAAGCAATAAAATACTTAGAAATAAGTTTAACCAAACAGTTTAACATTTACACTTCAAGAAAATATAAAATATTGAATGAAATTAAAGAAGACCTCTGTAAGTAAAAAGACACCCATGTGTTTGGATTGGGAAACTCAATGTTGATGTGGCAATGAGTCTCCAAATTGATCTACAGATTCAATGAAATCTTCATAAAAATTCCAGTAGGCTTCTTTGCAATATCCCAAAGTACGTGTGGCAATTCAGGGACCCAAAATAGCAAAAACAGTCTTGAAGGGGGACAAACTTGGGATATTCAATTCTCTTCAAAATATACTTTAAATCTATAGCTAATAAGAAGGTAGGGGACCATTTGTTTAGCAAATAAATGCATCTTTAATTATGCCAGTGTATCTCAGAGTCAAGAAGGAGATGGAAGCAAAACTTCAATCAAGTCTAACATGCAAAAGCCTTACATGGGTGGAATTTTGTGGATAGAAATAATCCTAGAGAACAATGAACTGTGTACTACTTCCAAGTTGATGTGAAACAGGGAAAAGAGAACAATCACAGAAATAGATAGGAAGTTATGTTCAAGACAAAAATAGGAGAATACAAGGCACCAAAGTCTTCAGAAATCATGGGACTGGTACCAAACATCTTACAGAATTTGAGAAAGAAACTAAAAGTTAACTTAATATGAGATTTCAAATGACAGAGGAACCTTAGCTATCATCTATGCTACAAGTGCAGTGTTCACTTGAGAAAAAAAATGCTACTGAATACAATTCAATCTTTGTATGAGGATTTAAAAGGTCTTTAAGACCGTGCTTGGATATTGCCATGGTAGAGATTAGTCAGAGAAGTACAAAAGGGGCTTGTTGATGAAGAAATGCTCATTTCTCAGAATGCTATTACTCTTTAAATTACCATTATTTTCAGCTAGGCATAGAATTATTCTCTGTTTTTCATCTCAGAATAGTTTCTCGTAGGTTCTTTGATTGATTAGAAATTATGTTGCCAAAAATGTCTCTTCACCTTTCATATTTAACAAATAATGCATCAATTATGTCACCTTACCCTGATATGACCTGACATTTTACCTGAACAAATTGCAACCAAATCCTTCAATGACTTTTTAGAATCTGAAACAAAATGAATTTGATCCATAAGGGAATGCTAAGATACAAATGCATGCATCTATGAAATGCCATGAACCCAAGGTTATGATATTTTCCATCAGAATATTTTCATGCATTATTTACTTTAGGGAAACAGTAATTTCTCAGCACTTATACAATGATGACTATAATAAATATTTATTTTGAATTTTATAAAAGAAAAATTGTCTCAATTTTGCTCCCATATGAAAGACAAAATGTTTATCACTGCCTAAATAAAACCTTCATTCTCTATGTCATGAGGTGATAAGATTGATATTTAAACACATATTATAGCTTCTTGAGTTTCTTTGAACATTTCAGAAAAGAAACTGCCCCAAATTCTGTCTCTATATAAAACCACCCAACTTTTCTATCTCCTTGCACCCTTGACCTCGCTAAATTATATTCCCTTGGGCCCAGGAAGTGAATATCCTGAAGTCTACCTCAATTTTTCCTTCTCCCTTACCTCCTCCACTTGATCATCAAATCTCACCAGTACTGTGTCCTACCCTGAGTCTCCCAATTTATTCCAGGACTGTTGCCAGAGGTAGCTTTCCAAAAACACTCTGGTAACCTTCTCTTCTAAAACACTTGTAATTACAAATGTGTGGGGCTAAGGAGTATGGGGGAACTCTCGGTAATGCTGGCTTTAATTTTGCTGTGAAAATAAGGCTGCTCTAAAAAAATCCTATTTTAAAAAAATCACCAAACAAAATTTTCTGACACCACTGCACTGTCCACAAGATAAACTCAGATCCACAATGAAGAAATGTACTTCTTTAGCCTTCCCTTCCTCTACCACATGTAGTATGCTGCCCTTCAGAAGCAATGATGCCCAGGCCACTCAGCACCATGTCCTCTAATGCCACAGTGTCCTCTGCTGAATGTGCCTCTGCTCTGTCACTCAGGAGGCTGCCCTTGCTCATTCACTGGGAGCCAGTTCCTCCTCTCCCTACTTCTGCTGTGCCAAGCAGGGCCTCCAGCATAATAAGCATCTCATTGCTTAATTACGTATTCACACATTTGATTTTCTCCTTGGCCTTCTTTGAAACCAGGATTGAGTCTTATTTACATGCATATTTCCCAATGTCTAATTTTATAGGTTTTCAATTTAAAAATCAATGTTTAATGAATAAGGTCTGATGAGACATGACTTGCCAAGGTCTTTGGTTCTCCAGTCCCTTCAAGTTCCTCAAAACCTTTCCTGTCCTCCTGGAAGCTTCCCTATCATTTCTTAGCAGGCATAACATCTCATCATATGGGAAAACGGGGAACTTAATGTGCACCCTCTCTTACAGATCATCACTCTTTTACAAACTTGCTGTGCTCATAGCATTTTCTCTCCTCAAATGAACTCAGTGAACCAAACCATCAACTTCTGTTTCCCCACTACCTGGGCTCCTCCATTTAATGTTCAAGGTGCTCAAGTGACTTCCATCTGAAAATAAGCCCTCCGCAGCCATGTGATGCTCTCTCCATCCCCTTCACAGTTGTTTATTAAAGGGAGTCTGTTCTGATTTCCCCCCCACACTCTCATCTCTGTTTCTCAGACTACTGCCATCCTCTGTCTCCATAGCTTCTCTGAAACTGCTCTGGCCAAAGTCATTAATAACCTTATAACCATAAAATAGGATGGACCCCCCAGATCTTTACAGAAGGTCAGGGTTAACCATGCCAACTGTCAAAAAAAATCATTAATTCTACAATGAAATACCATTTCATACCCACCAGATTGGCACTATTTTTAATACCTTGGCAAAGTGTGGAGAAGTGTGAACTCCAATGTGTAGCTGTTGGGAAGGTAACTCCATGTAATTGCTTTGCGAAAGCAAAAAGAGGATTATCTAAGTAAGTTGAAGGTGTGCATAGCCTTTGATCAAGCAATTTTTCTTCCCAGAGAAAATCTTAGGGACACTCTGGCCTATGTGTGCCAGGAAATGCATGCAATATCATTTAAAGCTGTGTAAAAATTTGGAAAAAATCCTAATGTCCATTGCCAGAAGAAATGTCATTCTACAATGACAAACCATGTAATATTATAAAATAGATGCATATAAAACAGCCAAGCATATACATGTACTTAAATAATTATGTTAATCAGAAATGAAAAAAAGACAAATCAGAAAATTTTATATAGAATAAAATTGATACACATTTCAAACATGTGAAAAAGTACACAATATGTGTGACTGAGGAATTCAGACACTGTGAAACCTAAGGAAAAGGAAGAGAATGAAACCAAAATATCAAGGCACATGTTTCATAGTATGAGTAAGTTTTGGGCAATGGAATGACATCAAGAAGTGGCACGGTGGCTTCAAAGTTACTGGATTATATTTTAAGCTCAGAGTCAGACACATGTGGGTCATTTATATGTAACAAAGGTAACACTAAGGTACTACCAAAATAATTATATTTTGTGTGTGTGTGTGTGTGGGGGAGGGATACCCAGGATTGAACTGAGCCACATCCCCAGCTCTATTTTGTATTTTATTTAGAGTCAGGGTCCCACTGAGTTGCTCAGCACCTTGCCATTGCTGAGGCTTGCTTTGAACTCACAATCCTCCTGTCTCAGCCTCCCAAACTGCTGGAATTACAGGCATGCCCAGCTGTGTAATTTTTTCAAGTAGGAAAACTACCTATTAGAGGATAGTTATATTTTTCTGGAGAAATCTAAGGTTGAAACTATTTCTGAATTGAAAGATATTCCCATTTTTTTTAATATTTCAAGGTCATCATGAGTGGTAGAGATTCTTTCAATTCAGAGAGCTCATCTGAATAAAAGTAGGTGCTCTGGGCCATGTCCTTTCACAGTTGAACCAGAGAACCTACTTCTTGAAAAAGTTCTTTTGATATTTCTTACATTTTCTAAGAGTCACCACCAATGCTCGATAAAATAAAAAAAAAATATATGGCTTTGGTTTTTCTAGATGCAATTGATGAAATTCATTTTTTTCTTTGCATAGAAAAATTATTTTTAGCAAAATTCATGTTAAATATCCACTAGTAGAAATCTCCCTAATTCCCACATATTTGATGAAGGTCAGCATCACATATCATAGGTGGTATGGAATGAAAACAAACAATAAGGAGGATAGAAAATAAGAATGTGGTACAGAGAAGACAAAGCACAACAGCATCAGCATGGAGCTCACCTGCTGAGATTGCCTTGACCACATTGCTCTGTGTGGACCTGATGTGTACTTCACCAGCTGGTCTCCCCAAGATCCATATTGAGAAAGCAGCCATTGTTGTTTTCAGAATGGAGCAGATTCTTAAGTACTTAGCAGATACCAAACTACATCATCCAGTCTCATAAACAGAATACTCACAGTTTGTTGGATAAAATGTTGCATTGCTTAGGATAGAGGAGTTTGACCTTGTCAGGATGGTAATGAAGTTGTCTGATGGCCAAGTGAGGCTTCTTTAGGATTTCTGTATATAAAGACACAGAGATTTAATGTATTAGTAAGTCAGAAAAGGCTTGGCTCAACTGAAGGACTGTTGAAGTCCTGCTCATTCTTTAGTGTCCTGAACCTCCCACTCAGCTTGAACCTTATTTTTCAAGGATATTCAGTAAGTCCTAATAAACCAAATAAACACTTATGGAGAGAATGCCATGACTTTAAAATATAATTGTAGTATTGGCAGTTGTAACTTTCCAAGAAGAGAAACTGGAGTATAAAAGAAAATTTCATTGCTTTGCTTTCTCCTTTTCTATATATTCAAATCCTTCACAATAAGCATGAATTCTCTTTGTAACTAACATGAATGAAAGGTATATAAATGATGTGTGTTAGTTTATTTATATTTAATGACATGGTTTTAAATGTTTTCTCCAAAATCTTTACCACATGCTCCTCAGATAGAGCATTAATCTCTGGGATATATAAAGAACTCAAAAAACTTAACACCAAAAAAAAAAAAAAAAACCAATCAATAAATGGACTAAGAAGCTGATCAGAGACTTCACAGAAGAAATACTATCAGTCAACAAATATATGAAAAAAATGTTCAACATCTCTAGCAATTATAGAAATGTGAATGAAAACTATATTGATACTCCCTTTCACTCCAGTCAAACTGGCAGTTTAAGAAGAATACAAATAACAATAAACACTGGCGAGGATGTGGGGGAAAAGGTACACTCATACATTGCTGGTGGAACAGCAAATTGGTGCAACCACTATGGAAAGCAGTATGGAGTTTCCTCAGAAAACTTGGAATGGAATGGAACCACCATTTGACCCAGTCATCCCATTCCTCACTATGTACTCAAAGGACTTAAATCAGCATACTACAGGGATGTAGCCACATCAATGTTTACAGCATCTCAATTCATAATAGCTAAGCTATAGAACCAACCTAGGTGCCCTTCAACATACATACACACACATACACACACACACAATGAAATATTACTCAGCCTTAAAGAAGAATAAAATTATGGCATTTGCCAGTAAATGGATGGAGCTAGAAAATAACATACTAAGCGAAATAAGCTAATCCCAAAGAACCAAAGGACAAATGTTTTTTCTGATATGTGGATGCTAATTCACAATAAGGGGGGTGGTGGTTAGGGAAGAATAGAGGTAATTTGGATTTGAAAGAGGGGAGTGAAAGGAGGGGAGAGGGTATGGGGTTAGGAAGGAGAGTAGAATGAGTTGGACATTATTACCCCATGTGCATATATGATTACACCACTACATCATGTACCATTACACTCTACATCATGTACAACCAGAAAAATGAGAAGTTATACTCCATTTATGTATGATGTCAAAATGCATTCTACTGTCATGTATAACTAATTAGAACAGATGTTTAAAAAAGAAAAATAAATAAAATGCTTTCTCCAGCCAGAAAACTAGTAATTAGCATTGTGCATAAAGCAAAATTGTAAAGTAGAGAAATCAGTCATTAGTAATCTTCTACTTTTCTTTCTGTGACCTTGTATCATACTCTGATCTACTCAAGGCATGCACTCTCTAAACAACCTCTTCTTGCTATAACTCTCTTCCCATTCAACAAAACTTCCCCTTTCTCTACTCAAATTCTCATCCACTCAGTGCCACAATGTCAGTATTCACTAAAGTATCCGAGGCTCAAATACAGTCAGAACCTGCTTTGTGCTGTTCTGAGAAGCATGGATTTCAGATTCTATGGTATAGCGATATAATACCAGTTCCTTAAAATCAAAATTCAAATTTCATTTATCACAGTTGCATTTACCCTGACTTAACTGCATTGCATACTCATTTTGCGGCTAACTCCTCAGTCTATAAATTACTATGTAAATAATAAATGTGCATCCTGATCAGCAACCGGTCCCATCATTCCTCTCAGTTCTCTTTGTCATCAGTCTCTGTACATCTGTTATTCAGTTCATGAACCAGGCAGTAAATGTGTAGCTGTGTCGTCTCCTTGTCTCCCAGTAATAAACCTTAAAGAAGAAATAACTGACCATGGGAAGCTACTGCCCTTCAGAAAAATCTATCTATATTGCAGAAAGAACTTATTGAAATTAAACTTATTGATGTAAAAGCAGCAAGAGGTTGGAACTAACATGAAGATGTTCTAGAGAAAGTGACAGCGGTAGAAATTTTCACGTTAGCGGAACAAAGACAGGTCACAATAGCAACAATGCAAAGGATAAAATGATGAAAGCTAAAATTCAAACCTAGTAGGAAGTATGCTGTCTTCCAAGGCATATAGGAGAGACCAGCTTCATATCATAAGATACAGAAAAGTGAAACAGCATCCAAACTACTCAGTGTTTTCTTTCCACAAATTAGATATGGTTCTAGGGCTTGAACCCCAGGCCTTGTGCATGGTACATACTCCACCACTGAGCTACATCCCTAACCCTAAAACATTTGGATACTTATTGTGTCTAATTATTTAAATTAGGTTTAAATAAATACTATTTTAATTATACTTTTTTTTAATTTCCTTATACATTTATAACAAACACTAAGAGAGTTTTAATGATTTGCTGAAGTTTGTATCAAGTGATGCAACAGGTTTAATTTTTCCATTGATTTAGAACATGGTTTCAGTCTTTTCTCAGAGATCAAAACTACTGTTCAAAGTGTGAGATCCACATATTGACACACATTGTCTGCAACATTGATTCCAATGGAAGTTGCAAAAAATGGTGGGGAAAATGGAACTAACTTGAAGCCCTAACTCTTAACACATGTTCACTTTGTGACCTTCATCTTTTCACTTAACCACTTAGTTGTATGTTTCCCATTTTTACAAAAGATATATGAATTCTTTCCTTGCAACATGGTTGTGATGATTAAAGAGTGAAGGAAATAGAAGCAGTAGATTGTAAGGCATAGTAAATGTATTAGTTGTTATTAAGGAGTACAAGACTTGGAGAAGGTTGATTATTACTCCTTCCATTCATATCCTAAAGTAGGACAATAGTAACATGATATACTCATCCAAAGAAATGAACCTTAAATAAGAGGTATTCAATGACTATTTTAGAAACTAGCATAAGGTATGCAAAAATAAAAAGCATTCCTGGGACAACGTAAGTCCTAAGCCAAACTCTCCTCCCTAAGCATAAACTATTACCATATATAAATATAGTTCTTGAAATATTATTTGGATTCCAAACCTTTTGGAGTCTGTAATTTTTTCCCAAATAGTACCTCATTCTTGTGTCCCTGAATCATTTCATTGACTCAGTAAACCATGGCTTCAATGAACTAATATTAATTGTGCTACAATAGCAAAAAATCAATACCAAAGGAAAGAAAGGAGGAATGGAGAAAAATATATGACTCCAAAAATGTTTTAAATTTAGTGTGCAATTGCCAAATTTTCTGGGAGTCTAATAATTTCCAAAGTGGCATTGAGTAAGAAGATTGTTTAAATATAGAAAAATGTCTATGGTCAGTTTTGAAAGAAATATAAGACTTAGGTTCACAATAAAATTTACAAGTCATACTAACTTCATTTGCAGACCCTAAAGTTGGTAGGAAAAACACACAAACAAGCTCTTAAAATGGGCTTAATGTCCCTGATTAAGTAAAAAATTTTAGGGCAGCCTAAGGACCCACTACCTTGTTTGCCCTAGTTTCACAGTTTACACTCAGGGTGGGCTGTATGTACAGGCCAAGGATGGGTTGATTGTCAGAAGAAAGGAGGTGGTGGATGAGATCTCATGTCTAATTCTCAGTAGTTGATACTCACCACAGCTTCAGAAGGGAGACAAGGAAGGCATTCCTGACTAAGGAACCGTCTTTTCTACTGTCTGGAGGTTGAACCACGGCCCCATTTGAACTCTGTCTAGTATGGATTCCACACCAACCCAAAGCCTCACCAGAAGTCAACAAAATAATTTTGCAGTTCTTGAACCCAGACTTTCAATCTGATCATCATCTAGGAGCCTTTATCTTGCTACCTTGAAATTGCCTTAAGAAGAACAAGGAAAAGAGAAATCAAGGAAAACAACTTTTTAATCCAAGACCCAAAAGATAACTCACTCATGCCACCTACACACCCTTGCCACACCTTCCTTTCCTCAGCAAATTCAGACCTGCTGGGTGGTGAAAGCACAGTGCTCAGCCCCTGCTTTCCCCCCAAGAAGGACACACTAGTCTTTTCCTTATACACAAGCTAAGAAAGAGGTGCAAGAGTCAATCTAAAAGTAAAATACTATGAATGAGGAAAAGACCAGAAGATCCCCAAAAGGGAAAACCATCCTCACAAGAGCTCCCCCACCTACATCAAAATTCTATCCCAAGCCAGCTGCAGGGCGCATGCCTGTAATCCCAGCAGAGACTGAGACAGGAGGATCCAGTTCAAAGCCAGTCTCAGCAAAAAGCCAGGTGCTAAGCAACTCAGTGAGACCCTGTTAGAGTCTGTAAACAAGTCAAAATAACACCTGGCATTTTGCCAGGGGAATGTTAGAGTAAACAAGTCTGGATGGTGCCTGGCAAAATGCCAGAGGGAGTGGTTTGTGAAGTAACAAAAGCGAGCCATTAAGTGTGGAGATTCCTGATTGGTTGACTGCTGTATCTAGTTTATGCTAATTAGATAAGCTGTGTGGAATGTATAAATACCGCTCCTGTCCTACAATAAATGGCTCTTACTCCTGCTGTATCAACTTACACAAGTTGTTTGTCACCCCCTGGTTATTTTGCTGCAGCCAGCCGGCCTTTGGCAAGACCCTATCTCTAAATAAAATACAAAATAGGGCTGGGGATGTGGCTCAGTGGTCAAAGTGCCCCTGACTTCATTCCCAGGTACCAAATAAATAAATAAATAAATAAAATAAAAATCTTCTATCCCAAACAAGGGCCTGATTATTCTTCCCCATTTCACAACACTTCTCTTTGAGGGTGAAACAAGGGACATCACAGGAAACAATTCTATAACTCCCTGCTGGTCACCAAATGCCTCTGATTCACTGACTTAGCCAAAGCAATCAACACTTGTCTTACATAAGAGTTATTGTCTAAAAACTATTTGGACGGTTTTCCACAACACTCATGGATGTCTCTGGTTGGCTCTTTGACTTTCTCAGTATAGAATCTATATTCGTTCTCCAAATTTTTCTGAGCAAAAGAAATAGCTTCATCAGAAACAAAACAAAACAAAACAATCCCACAGATCCATCAAGAAGATGTTTCTCAAAGTTTTAAAGGAAGTTTTCAACCATCTAAAGTAGAATGAACCCCCATGTACTTTCCCAGCTTCTACAATTACTAATGTTTTAATGTTGGTAATGACACTAGGGGGTCACCAAACTTTTTCTGTAAAGGGTCGGATAGTAAATATTTTCAACTTTGAAGACCATATGGTCCCCATCACAAACTATTTAACTCTGCTGTTGTAGTGTGAATGCAGCCACAAGCAATATATAAACAAATGACTGTGGATGTGCTCCAATAAAATTTTATTTACAAAAACAGTCTATCCTCACCACCCACAGGCAATCACTCCTCTGATTTCTATCTCCGCAGACAAATTTTTCCCGTTTTTAAATGTCATAACAACGTTCTTTTTTCTTCTTTTACTGAACATAGATTGTAGATTATTTCAGGTTGTTGTATCCGTTCATTTCTTTTATTATTGAGTAGTATTCTATTATATGAAAATAGCATTACTTTGTTTATCCATTGTTCTGTTGATAGACATTTGGATTGTTTCCAAGGGTTTTGCTATTATGAGTAACATGCATTCAACATTTTTTGTGCAGATATTCTTATAAAAATAGTGTTTAATTTCCTGGGAGTGCAATCAAAAAATCATAAGGCAGGTATGTGATTAGTTAGAAATGACTACTGTAGTGGCTGTACCATTTTATACTTCCTCCAGTAATGTCTAAAAGATTTGATTGCTGTATATCCTTGATACTACGAGTTGATTTAAATTTTAGCCTTTCTAGTCATTTAGTGATATTTTATTATAATTTTAATTAACATTTACATGATGACTAATGTATTTTTTCAAGTATGGGTCTTCCAACACACAAATTTGATAGTGTCTAAGACTTCTCCCATTTTAATAGGGTTGTTTTTCAGTTATTTATTTCATTATAGATTTGAGATTTAAATTTTTGAATCTCTTTTCAGGTTCAAATGTATTAGAAATGTTTTTTCCCCAAGTCTATAACTTTCTTTATGAAAAGTACACTTTACTCTTTAGATTTACAGAAAAATTACACAGTGAGTTCTACTTCCCCACCCCCACACCCCATGCACCGGGTTTTTCTATTACTAACATCTTGGATTGGTTTATTCTTAAATAAAGGCCATAGTTTAACAGGGCTTCGTATTTTGTGTTGTACAGCCTTCTGCGTTTTGACAGAGGCATGATGTCATCCTTAACGACGTCACACAGAATAGTTTGCTTAACCTCAAATGCCCTGTGCTTCACTCACTCCTCCTACTGCCTCTCTAATGTCTGGCAACCTCTGACCTTGTTACCATCTGAATAGTTTTGCTTTCTGTAAATGTTGTACTCATGTAGTATGTAGCTTTTACAGATTGGCTTTTTTTTTCTAATGTGCAATATTCACTTAAGTACTTTGATGTTTACTCATGGATTGATAGCTCATTACTTTTCCTTGCTGAGTAATAGTTCATTAACTGTATGTATCATAGTTTGTGGTAAACATTTACCTAGTGAAGGACATCTTGGTCACTTCCAGCTTCCCACTCTGAGCCAGTGCTTCTGGACTGTGACCTTCACAAGTCCTTCTTGGCTTCTCTACTCTTTGGGTGAGACATAAACCTATCAGAGGCTGCAGTTTAGTTTTTCCCTCCTCCACATGAAGTAGGCTCTGGTAAAATACACCTGGATGGATTTGTGGTAAGGTACTTTCCCTGCAGGAGAATACTGATGTGGCTATATTACAAAATGGTCATTTTCCCCTCCCCCTGCCAAAAGCAAGAGGGGATTTTTCTCTGCTTAAGGAGATGACCTAGTGGGGGTCCCAGATATAAAACCCACAAAAGTCTTAAGACCCCTAAAGTTCTAACCTGAAGAGCTTTTATCTATAAATTTTCATCTTAAGTTAGTCTGGTCTCAATATCCCAACAATTAATCAATTGCTTAACCACAGATCCACATCTCTAGCCTGTTTGTATTTTTTATTTTGAATCAGGGTCTTACTATATTGCTGAGGCTGGCTTTGAACTCATGATCCTCCTGCTTCAGCCTTCAGAGCTGCTGGAATTACAGGTGTGCACCACTGCACCCAACCTCCAATGAAGTTTTCTGCTACCAGTAAACTCTCTTCATTGAATTACCTAACATTGGATCTATTTGGACTTCATTCTGCTAACGTTCATTTTCCCATCTTTAGGACCACATGCTTCATAACTTATAGTATACAATCAAGTCATGAAAAGTTCTCCAATTTCACCATTCTTTTGCTATTGTAGGACTTTTCCTTTGGTGTACACATTGCAGTCTCAGCTTGACAAGTATTATTAAAACCTCTGATTTGTTACAGAAATTTCATGAAATCTAATTGAGGGAAACATGAAATCTTTCAACCCTTATGACTGATGTATCTCTTCATTTATATCCTAAAATCTTTTTAAATTTCTCTCAACAAATATTTTATTTTTTCTATGAGCAGTTCTGAGGTTTGTTCTTAGATATTTACAGTTTTTCAATGCTTTTGTAATTGTTAGTCATTTTGAAACTGTTTTCCCTAATAAATAGAAATATAATTATTTTTAAATTGACTACATCCTGGCACGGTTCTGAGGTCACTTATTGCAGGGGTAGGTAGTCAGCCATAAACAAGTAGGGGAAAGGACAATCGAGGCCAGACACTGGACGTACTCATAAATAAAATCTATGTATCATAAAACTGAGACCACAAGGAATATTATTGGGGATAAAAGCTGGAGAATAGGAGCCAGAATGTCCAAGCTTTCCCAAACTTAGATAATTATAATCCCTTAAGAGAACTAGTTCTTAAAATCATGGGGAAACTTATCGAAGCAGACAAGCTCCAGGAAAATTGGGATAGATAATATCAGAACCTCCCCCAGTAATGGTCAATTATAATCCTTTAAGGGAACTACTGTTTCCAGAACCAGTCCTATCTCTGTGACCAGGTCTCCATGATCCTCCCTTATCACCAAAACTATGTCACAACTGCACAAACACCCAACATGACCAAGACATAAGACCCTCATAGAGATATTCAAAGGTAATAAACAAATAAAGGGAGAATGAGAAACTGAGATGAGAACAAGGGACCCCAAGACCTTTACAAACCTATCTTCTTCAGGGGTTTCTCAGGTTCCCCGAGTCAACCTGTTCCATCTGTCTTGAATGTCTGTATCCTCCATCTTTTCTAATGAACACCTGTTACTCTGTATGACTTGCTTGAAATTCTTCCTATGGGACTGCAAGAACTGATAACTGAGAAATCCTGGGGCCACTTTGGCTTCATGTGTAGGTCTTTCCCTCTGCAACACCGGTAGAAGATTTCTTTTATATTGTGTATGTAGTTTAACTATGATGTGGCTGGCGGGGAGGGGATTTTGGTATCCTTATTGTGTTTGGTCAGTATATTTATTTAACTTCGTAGAATTATGGATTTATCTTTTTCATCAACTTTGGAAAATATTTCAGTTGCTATGTCTTCCAATATTTTTGTTCCATTTTCATTCTCTATTTTTCTGGGATTTCCAAATATACACATGTTAGGTGCCTTGGTATTCTCTCCCACTGGCATCTGACATTTTCTTGGTTTTTCATCTTTTTTCCTTTATGTGATTCATTCTGTCTAATTTGCATTTGGCTGTTTTCATCTCAGTTGTACTTTATTCTGCAGTATTTGTTCTGTTTTAAACGCCATATAATATATTCTCTATTTTGGAGAGTTGTTTTACTTATTCAAAATTTTTGTAATTTTTCTTTTTTTGAAATTTTTCATTTCTTTGGTGAGAGTCCTTTCTTTTTTAGAATTTTTTATTTGTTCTTTTTAGTTATATATGAGAGTAGAATTGTATTTTACGTATTATATATACGTGGAGCATAACTTCCCATTCTTATGGTTGTACCTGATATAAAGTTATACTGGACATATATTCATATGTGAACATAGGAAATTATATCTAATTCATTCTACTGTCTTTGCTATTCCCATTCCCCTCCCTTTCTTTGATTCCCCTTTGTCTAATCCAAAGTGCCTCTATTATATTAGCATCTGCATCAAAGAGGACATTTGGCCTTTGGTTTGGGGGGACTGGCTTATTTCACTTAGCATGATATTCTCCAGTTCCATCCATTTACTAGCAAATCTCCTAATTTCATTCTTCTTTATGGCTGAGTAATAGTTCATTGTGTATATGTACCACATTTTCTATATCCATTCATCAGTTGAAAGGCACCTAGGTTGTTTGCATAGCTTAGCTATTGTGAATTGAACTGCTTATAAACACTGATGTGGCTGTGTCACTGTAGTTTGCTGATTTTAAGTCCTCTGGGTATATGCCAAGGAGTAGGATAACTGGGTCAAATGGTGGTTCCATTCCAAGTTTTCTGAGAAATATCCATACTGCTTTCCAGAATGGTTACACAAATTTGCAGTCCCACCAGCAATGTATGAGTATACCTTTTCCCCCCCATCCTTGCCAACATCTAGCAAAGTAGAAGGATATAAAATTAACACCCATAAATCAATTGTGTTCCTATATACCAGTGATGAATCAACTGAAAAGGAAATTAGAAAAACTATCCCATTCACAATAGCCTCAAAAAAATAAAATATTCAGGAATCAATCTAAGAAAAGTTGTGAAAGACCTCTACAATGACAACTATAGAACACTAGAGAAAGAAATTGAAGAAGACCTTAAAAGATGGAAAGTTCTCCTATCTTCTTGGATAGACAGATTTAATATTATCAAAATAGCTGTAATAGCAAAAACTTCTATACAGATTTAATGCAATTCCCAATAAAATTCCCATAATGAGCCTGGCACGGTGGCACATGCCTATAATCCCAGTGGCTTGGGAGGCTGAGTCAGGATGATTGAGAGTTCAAAGCCAGTCTCAGCAACAGCGAGGTGCTTAGCAACTCGGTGAGACCCTGTCTCTAAGTAAAATACAAAATAGGGTTGGGGATGTGGCTCAGTGGTTGAGTGCCCCTGAGTTCAATCCCCAGTATCAAAAAAAAAAAAATTCCATGATGTTCTCCATAGAAATAGAAAAAGCAGTCAAGAAATTCATTTGATAAAATAAGAGCTCCAGAAGAGCCAAAGCAATCCTCAATGAGACAAGTGAAGCAGAGGCATCACAATACCAGACCTTAAACTATACTACTGAGCTATAGTAACAAAACAGCATGCTACTGACACCAAAACAGACATGAAGATCAATGGTACAGAGGAGAAGACATAGAAACAAACCCACATAAATACAGTTATCTCATACTAGACAAAGATGCCATAAACAAACATTGGAGATGATGACCTCTTCAACAAATGGTGGTGGGAAAACTTGAAATCCAAGTGTAACAAAATGAAATTAAACCTCTCTCTCACCCCCTGCACAAAACTCAACTCAAAGTGGATCAAGGACCTTGGCGTTAGACCAGAGACCCTGTGCCAACTAGAAGAAAAAGCAGGCCCAACTCTCCATCATGTTGACTTATGAACTGAATTCCTCAATAAGACCCCAAAAGTCCAAGAATCAATAAAGAGGATGGTATCAAACTAAAAAGCTTCTTCACAGCAAAGGAAACAATCAAGGGTCCTTCTTTCTTGATCTACTACTCTTCACAAGTCTTCCTGACAATCCTTAGGCATATCTGTAACACTCATTTTAAAATTCTCATCTGCTAATTCTAATATCAAGTTTATCTATGATGTCTTCCTCACATCCTTCTCCCCATATGAAATTTGGGCCCCACATTCTTGCTTCTTTTTCATATCTAGTAATTTTTTATTGACCACCAGACATGAAACATATATAGAAACACAGTGGGGATTGGAAAATATTATTTCATTGCTTTACTCTTTACCTGGAGAGGAGGAATTCCCTCCTATGTCTGGTGGCTAAAATGAAAAGAAAAGCTGCTATCAATGGTGGTTTGATGAGTGGCTGAGATTCAGCTTAAGAGGTTGAATTTGAGACTGGTTAGCCCAGGTCCCAACCTCCAATCCTGCCAGTGGTGCATCGACCATTTAGACTGCCCCTTCCACTGCAGTTCCTCCCCACCTCCAGAGTGTCCCCATGGCCACTCCACTCCCATCTTCACCTCACCTTTCCTACTCATAAGGGACTTGTTTTTGTTTCTTTGTCTGCTTTTTGTTTTTAAGTTTGGGCATTTAAAAGACTCTTCTTCCTAGAACTCTGTTTATCAATGTTTTCTCCTGCCCATCTCTCTTGGATAGTCCTATGTAAATAATTTTTCAATATTATCCAGAATTTTCCAAATGCTACAATGGCAGAAAACAAAGTCTTTGCCTTTCCACATCCTAAACCACTGGTAGAAGTCCTAAGATTTGTGCAATATTATTTTAATTCCAAGAACTAGGCCCAAGCAGTGACCTAATTCCTAGGTCATTTTACTTATAAACACTTCAAGATCCATCTCTAACAGATTGGGATATTTGTTGAACAGAACCTGTAACCTACTATAGCCGCTTATTAATTCACTGATGTTATTTTATGATTCATTGATGTTATTTTATACCCAATTCACATTTAAATTTCCCCATTTCTCTAAAAATGTTCTATTTCTGTTCATTTATTCAAATTAATATTGAAAAGGATTCCAGTGATTGCATATCTTTTATGTTCTTGGGCCTTTTAAAATTCATAATCTGCATCCTCTTTTTTTTATTTTTACATGCTATTTATTCGTTGGAGAAAACAAATTATCTTATGCAATGTCTGTCACTGTGGATTTGAATGATGGCTCTTTTGTGATGGTATATAATTCTACTCCATAATTAATGTAAACAGACCTAAAGAAAGACTTAAATAATCCAGGTTATTTTTTGAGGGCCGACATTTCACATCTGCCTCTCATCAGGAGACACACTTCTTGTGTGATCTAAAATTATTATGTTCAAGTAGTGTCAGATACTTTATTATAAAGCTCCCATCAACTTTTCACCAAATGGCTTTAGTGACTATTAATAATTAATTGTCTTATTGTATTATTTTATTAGTGCTTATAAAAGAGTGACTTTCTGATTTCAAAATTTCCTTTTCATTTATTAGCTGGAATTCACTAAAGGATATCTTTCATCAACCACAGTTTTTTTCTGCTACAAAATGATACATGTATTTCTAAAATTGCTGCATTATGGGATTTTGACTTAAAAGCACAGCAAGACTTAAGAGATGAAGCTGAAAACAAACTTGAATTCCATAGCCAATAAACTCATTAAATGCATTACACAACTTAGAATATCAAACTCATAATGTAGAAACATATAGTAAATAGTGAACTTCATCTTGACAATAGACATGAAGTTTGCTTGGTAAAAGTAAATGTGTTAAGTGTTTTTTGAGTTTTAATTTATGGAGAAGAAATTATCATTCTTAGAATACAATGTAATGAGACCAGGACTACAGCTCATTGTCCTGTTTGTCATTTTTCTACAATGACTTAAAATAGAAATCTGTATTTTTGTTGTTTTTTCAGTTTCTCCCATTCACAAAGCAGCAGCTTCTACATGGTGATGAGACCAGATGCATCTAAGTGACATTCCACTGTGTTGGGACCTTTTACCTCCCTTGGGACCGTGGCCATTATTGGGTGTTGGCTGAGGCGGCCTCATGGGTTAGCATTTCCGTATATGTGACCTGGCTGGATTGGCGTTTGTGGGCTTTTAGCCCGGGCAAGGGTTTTTGACTTTAGTCCCGCCTAATGGTTTAATCTGAAATCTGCCTAGGCCCCTTAGTGACAGTGACGTAACTGCTCCTTATTGGTTCTTGCTACTGTTTCTTCTTAGTCCCTCCTATCACTATATAACCTTGTCCCTGACACAATAAAGTTGACCTTATTGCACCTTCACGGTTGACTCATCTCCCGACTTGGTGTGACTGTGGGCCAGGTTGGATGGCTGCCGGGTGGGGACACTTAACCCTCTTGCTCAGCCCGGAGACACTAGCTGGTCTAGTGCGTGCGCTTCACTACCCCTATTGGAGGGTGGTTTCGACAGATGGTGCCTCGGAGACGATAGGCTGGTCTCCCACATACCCTTGTCTGCAGGGAGCGACACCACTGTACTTGGCATTCTTGTCCTTATCTTACAGTCCTCAGTAACAATGAAAAAAGATGATAACTCATGTGTTAAGAGCTCTTGCTGCCTTTATATTCACAGTATTGCCTCTTAGGGTACACTATGGGGATTCCTTTGGGCCTCTCATGGAAACACACATTATCTTATTTGAAAAACAATAATGAGGGTTTCCTTTTACATTTATTGCTTCAATTCTTATAACCAGGATAGTTACTCATATTTCAATTTCTGTATTATTTAGTCTCCAAACTCAGAGGAAGAACATGATACACACTTGGATAGCAACACGTGAGAAACTGAGATAAAAGATGGACAATGATATAAGCCAGGAGCATGTATGCTTTGTGCATTCCTCCAGAAGCACTGTGATCTTCCAGTACTCAATTATTAGATACATACAGTGAGTGTAACTCGGTAGTGCAAGACTGTCACACTGTGAAAAATTGCATGTATTTTTAATTGGCATTTTGACTATTGCTTTAGTTCAGTAGGACTGCTGTAACAAAAATACCATAAATGAGGGTGCTTATAAGCAACAGTTCTGCAGGTCAGGAAGTCCAAGAGTATGTACCAGCAGATTCAGTGTCTGAGGAGGGCCTACCTCCTGGCCCATACAGTGGCACCTTCCTACTAAGTTATCACATGCTGGAGGCAACATGGCAGCTCTCTAGGGTCCCTTTATAAGGACACCACGCTCATTAATATGGGCTCTGGTCTAATCACCTCCCACAGATCCCACTTCCTAATTCCAAGAGGGCAAAATTTGTTATGTGAAAGATAGCATAAAAATCTTAATTTTTCCTTTTATTCTTATTCTTTCTTTTTGTTTCCCCCACCTGATTATTTTTCACAATGCTGGTAAACTTATTAATTTTGGCATCATCTTTATATATATATGTATGTTTATACATATATATGTGTGCATGTATATATATACATATGTGTATGTATGTGTGTGTATATATACACACACACTATACATATATATATACACACACACACTATATACATATACACACACATATATATACATATATACACACACACATACATATAAATCTCTTTACTATTTCTTACATAGAAACAGCATTTTATGAACACTATTCTGCATATTTTTAGCTTAAAAATGTATTTGAAAATCACACCATATTACTATATTGATATGCTTTTCATCTGTTGTTTAGTGGCATTATACTTCACTGGGTAAAATCTAAATTAATAGATTTTTTTCCACATTCCTTGTCAATCGATACTTCAATTGCTGTTATAAATAATGCTGCTATGAATATCCTTGTGCAAAGGTCATTAGTATTTATCTGATGATATAGATTTCAAGTGGGCCAAAAGACAAATGAATATGTACACTTATTTGTGAATGCATGACTCTGACTCCACAGAATAAAGTTAAAATTTTAAGTGCTACTAAATTGTGCCATTGGATATGAATCTTCTTGTGATCCTGTTTCCCACTTCAGGCTAAATGAAGTCAAAATATTTACTTAAAGAAGAAACCAAATTTTTTGGGAGACTACAATGACTGAAACTATATAAAATTATATATATATTTTAGGAAGAGCTAAAAGAGTCAATAGTGGCCAATGACAGAGAAACAAGCTTATCTTTTGATGTGCAAATGAAAATCCAAGATGTAATTATCAGATAGTGTATAATCCAATGTTGGCTTATATGGTGTACCCTAGAGGTGTTATAGACATTCATAAATTATATCTGAGACATGCCAAGACTAAACTGACCCTAGGCTGAGGCTTAAAGAAAATGCTACATTTGGATTTTGAAGGAAAAATTCTGAGAAGGAAAACCAGTCCAGACACAGAGTGAATATGCTGTAAGAGGGACGGGTGTGGTGACCCTTACTAGTAGACATTCCCAAAGGGATGAGTTGAAGCACAGAGGCCTGCCTAAACCCAGGAGGTGATGCTAACTGAAAAAGGACCATGAAAGTCACATTTAGAAAGTTATGTGAGCTTCAAATGCTCTATTAAACTACTAACCTGTGCACTATGCTTCTATACCTTGTGCCTGGCCAAGGGTCTGGTAGGTACTAAGAAATGCTTGTTAAATGAATATTAGGAGTTCTGGAGAAAGATGGCACTTTGAGCACAGATTTTACCTTCACTCTTCCAAAATTCCCTCTAAGACAAAAGGGACAGAATTTTAAAAAAAGTACCAATAAAACAAAACTTACAAGGAAAAAAGAGAAGATATAGCAACAAGTTTTTAATAAGAAGCTTATTAAGAAAGCTTTTTTTTTTTAAACCAGTCAATACTAGTAGGAAGAGCTAAAAGAGTCAATAGTGGCCAATGACCGAGAAACAAGAAATACTAGGTTATACCCCAAATAGAAACACAACATTTTCAGAAGTTGACAACACATTTACCTCTACAAGTGAAAATAATGGTGTTCTTTAAAGGAAAAAGATTTGTCATGGTCTTTTTAAAATCAGACTGCAAAATCCTTCTTATTCTCAATACTGGAGTTAGCCAGTACCTTTGGAAATGGTAGAACAGAGGATCTGGGGAATCAATAGGTCACCAAACTGGAGGATAGAAATATCACTTTGACCACAGGGAGTTTAAGTAAATGTTTACATCAGAATGGGGAAAACTATACCTTCTCTGCTGCTCAGCCCCTTCTCCAAGGACTCAAAGCAGACTAAAAGGTCAAAGTAACTCTCACTAGTAGACTTTCCTAGGAAAATGTCTGGCCAGAGATTGCTCAATGCATGCAGTTCAAGTTCTAAACCAAAACCTACTAATTCAGAGTTTTCAAAAAGATTTTTACTCTTCAAGTCTTAAATATAAATAGCCAGGGATTAGCAGACACCCAAACAAAGTCTGCAACATGAAAGCAACCTAAAAAATCATGAGTTATAGTATACTTGACAGAAACAGACTCTTCCAGGGGAAAATAACTTCAAAATAATAATCTTCATAGGAATAAAAGAAAAATAAGATCTAATTTTTAAAAAGAACATTAAAAGAATTTTTAAAAAGCTCTCATAAAGATATTACAGGAAAAAAAATGAAAATTGCCATTGAAGATTGGGAAACTAAAATTAAAAGAACTCATGTGAAATTAGGTAAAGACATGGAAAACAGAGAAAAAGACTATTTGAAGACTAGATTGAAAGGTCCAATAACCATCCAAACAAAGGAAATCCAGATAGAGAAAATGAAAGGGAGGAAATCATCAAAAACTAATTCATAAAAATTTTCTAGGAATAAATGACTACTAAGCCACCTAGACTAAAAAGACTCATTAAGAGACCAGCAGAGTCAATGAAAATAAAGACTCACTGAAAGCACTCACCAAGCAAATCGTGACATTTCATTTGGGGACAAAATGAAGACTGTAAGAGACAGGAACAAGGGAGAAAACTCTACACACAAAGGTCCTAGGTAAGATCAATTCCTGACTTCTCAACAGCATGGGGGCTGAACATCAGGGAGAGATGTCCAACACACTCTGGAGGGACACAGTCTCCAACTATGAAGACCACCCCGCCAGGCTTGGTGATTTGCTAGGAGAACTCAGAAGATGCAGCACATATTTGTATCACTGCTGTGGTTTATAATAGGAAAAAGACAAAGCAAGATGAGAGAAGAGAAAGGCACAGGGTGGTGAAGTTCTGAGCATACCAAGTTCAAACTTGCAAGAGTTACCTTCCAGTGGAGTCCTTGATGGCTTGCTTCACCCCTTGCGAAGTATCTTGACGTCAGAGTGAAATGTTACCTACCAGAGCCACTCAGTAAAGATATGCTGCCCAAGTTTTTGTTTTTAAATTGGGGACCCTCAGCATAGCATGTATCAAAATTCCAGATTCTCAAAAGGAAAAACAGGTGTTTTGCATAAACTGTATTGTTTGCACAAACATCTTAAGCATAGTAAAGTACCCCTATCATTCAAGGAACATTTATGTCAGAGGAGGGGAACTGTTTACAATCCAAGTTCTCAGCCAACAGCCAAGGTACAACCCTTGCCAAGTGGGCCCTGGTAAAGAGCAGCATTATCAGGCTTGCTATTTAACTCTTCTCCATACACCAACCTGTGTATGGTTCATCAGTCCAACTCAATCAAATGTGAACATAAAATAATGATATTTTCAGATATCCAAGACCTCAAAAATTTTACATTCTACCCATTCTTTCTCTGGAAAGTACTAAACAATGTATTTCACCCAAATAATGGAGCAATCAAGAAGTAGGAAAATGGGAAAGCAGGAAACAGAAATTCATACAGAAGAAATGCAATGAAATGCAAATCCAATGAAATTCAACGAAATGAGATGAAAGAAGATCCAGGTGACAGCTTGTGCCAGAAACAGAGGACAACCAGTTCAGAAAGGAAGAGATGCGAAGGCTTCTGGAGAAATTTCTTTAAAAGTAACACTTGTCAGGATATTTGCTAGACTTAGAAGATGAATATTTAGACATCTGGCAGGGTGGTGGTTGGTGTTCAAATATTAATACATTTATAGAAAAGTAGGAAAATAAAAATCAAGATGATTATTAACTAGGGGATACAAAAAGTTGGGCTGGACAGAAAAAAAATAATCACAAAAATGCAGTTAAATAGAAATATGCACAGTACATTTTCCAATGTATATATCATGCCAATATTTGTGATTTTCTTAAAAGAATAAACACACAGAGACACATGTATACATGCATAGAGCTTCTCTGGAAAATTAGTCAAGAATGCTTCTCAATCAGGCACAGTGGCACATGCCTACAGTCCCCGCTACTCGGGAGACTGAGGCAGGAGGATTGCTTGAGCTCACAAGTTCAAGACCACCTGGAGAACATAGCCAGACTCCATCTCAGAAAAATAAGTTTAATTTTTTAAAAATGTAAATAAGAATGAATATTTGTCTCCTGGAAGAGAAACTGAGGAAATACAGGGACGTTAACCCTTAACTTTATACTCCATTCCTATTACATGTATGACTTTTTTCAAACCAGCAAGCAAATAAAATAAGCTCTCAAAACCAAAAACAAACATAAAAGAGAAGCAGCAAATAGAGTAGCAAGCCCTCTCACCTGATGAGAATTCCCCTCGGCATTCACAACACCTCCAACTTCCTATTCTCAGTAACCAACCAGGAGAGGGTCTATTCACCTAGAGAGAAGAAAAGCTTAATTAGTTCTTGTTTTCCTTTAATAAGAAATGTCTAAGATAAAGCAAGTAGTTTTCATTTGTCAACAAAAATCCTGTACTTTGAAAATGTTAGTGGTTCTTCCTTTGTCTTTCTAGAGGCATTTGGAAAAAATTATCTGTGCTCATTAATGAAAAATGTGGTATTTCACTTTGAATCAAAATTTCAGATACTTATTGATGAACATGTATCTTTAAAAATTGTTTAAATGAGCTGGGCACCGGTGGTACATACCCATAATTCCAGAAACTTGAGAGGCCGAGGCAGGAAGATCACAAGTTCAAGGCCAGACTGGACAACTTAGTGAGACCCTATCTCAAATCAACAAGTACATGAAAAAATGCTCAACATCTCTAGCTGTCAGAGAAATGCAAATCAAAACCACCCTAAGATACCATCTCACTCCAGTAAGATTGGCAGCCATTAGGAAGTCAAACAACAACAAGTGCTGGCAAGGATGTGGGGAAAAGGGTACACTTGTACATTGCTGGTGGGACTGCAGATTGGTGCAGCCAATTTGGAAAGCAGTATGGAGATTTCTTGGAAAACTGGGAATGGATTCACCATTTGACCCAGCTATTCCCCTTCTTGGTCTATTCCCTAAAGACCTAAAAAGAGCATGCTACAGGGACACTGCTACATCGATGTTCATAGCAGCACAGTTCACAATAGCAAGACTGTGGAACCAACCTAGATGCCCTTCAATAGACGAATGGATAAAAAAAATGTGGCATTTATACACAATGGAATATTACTCTGCATTAAAAAATGACAAAATCATAGAATTTACAGGGAAATGGATGGCATTAGAGCAGATTATGCTAAGTGAAGCTAGCCAATCCCTAAAAAACAAATGCCAAATGTCTTCTTTGATATAAGGAGAGTAACTAAGAACAGTGTAGGGACGAAGAGCAGGAGAAGAAGATTAACATTTAACAGGGATGAGAGGTGGGAGGGAAAGGGAGAGAGAAGGGAAATTGCATGGTAATGGAAGGAGACCCTCAGGGTTATACAGTGGAGGAGGTAGAGAGAGAGGAGGGGAGGGGAGGGGAGAGGTGGGGAGGGGGGAGGGTGGAGGATGGGAAAGGCAGCGGAGCACAACAGACACTAGTATGGCAATTTGTAAATCAACGGATGTGTAACTGATGTGATTCTGCAATCTGTGTATGGGGTGAAGGTGGGAGTTCATAACCCACTTGAATCAAAGTGTGGAATATGATATGTCAAGAAATTTGTAATGTTTTGAACAACCCACAATAAAAAATTAAAAAAAAAGGATTGATATGGCTTGGCGATGAGCACTTCTGGGTTCAATCCCCAGTACTGCCCCAAATAAACCATTTAAATGTTTCCATCAAATAACATGGTTGAAGAAAACTAGACCATGAGTAAATTCAGGCTTTTTCACTAACAAGCTTTGGACTTTTGTTACCAATTCTTTCTGGACTTAGTTACCTCATCTGGAAAACAACAAGCAAAACATGGAAATGACTGTATTGGCTCTAATGGTAGCTCACATTTCTTAAGGACTTCTCACTTTAAAGTGAGCCTTACATCTCTCATTTCGTTCTCAGTCATGCTGAGACAGGCAAGATAGCTGTCATTGTGTGTGGTGCTTAAAGAGAAATTGTGTGTCACTGAAATTGTACATCTTGATCATGTTAATCCCACTGCTCAATAATGAAGAAGAGCTGGAATCCAAATCTTCTGAGGCCAACCCGGGGCTCCCTCTATTTTCTTGCTGCCGCCTACTGCAATTGTCACTAAATCATTTGACTCAGATAGTACAACGTGCATGACAGCAGAAGAGGAGGACAAGACATCATGCAGTAAAATACCATTACTATTTTTTACAGCCCTATTCTAATGGAGTAATTTAGCACACCACTAATCAGTAAACAAAATGGAATGCCTTACCTTATCTGCCTCATGAAAATGCTGTAAATATAATTAAGCATTTTTTAATCTATCAAGCATTAGAGCTCCTCGGAGATTACCAAAAAAAAAAAAATACCTACATTAAAAATGCAGATAAAGGCAAAAGTGCCCGTAAATTACACTGTGGTAAGTGCAGCCCAACAGCAGAAAGCCTCAATCTGGCTTCTCCATCCTCATTCCTGCTAATACAGGAACTTCCCTAATCTCTCCCCACATCCTGCCATACACCTCACCAGACTTTTCTCCTTTATATGCATGAAAAGTAGCAAGCAGAACAGATGTTTGGAAGGTTTTTAATCTACATTGTTGCTTCAAGGTTTTGATGCATGAGTCTTGAGACTGCTAGGGATAAATGAGGAGGAGAAAGAGCAATTAATATCCAGATCAAGCAGAATTCCAGCAAGTAATTGGGGGAACAAGTAACTCATGTATCCTAGCAGAGTGGACATGCTGTTCTGCAGGTGTCCCATCTGGGAAGTCATGAGAGATTAAACTGACAAGTTTGAGAACTGGAGGATTTTATATCAAGTTCTATAATGAGTTTGAATCTCTAAGGGTTAGAGAATACTATCAGATCTTCTCCACGAAGGAAGAAAGGAAACAAAGGAGCTTCTGTTGATGGTAATAAATGATGAACAGAAAATGATCGAGCCACCCCAGCCAAGATGTTGGAGGATGTAAAATTAGACATCAAGTTCTTAAAGGGAATTGAGGAAAATTTTCAATAACAAAGATAGTACAGGTATTTGGGGACCAAAAGACATAGGGAAGAACCTAAAAACAGCTTCCACAAATAAGGAGTGCCAAACTTCTCTTTAAGAAGTTGTAAGTACCCAGGCTTGGTGGTGCATGCCTGCAATCCCCATGACTCAGGAGGCTGAGCCAGGAGGAGTGCAAGTTCAAAATCAGCATCAGCAACTTAGCAAGACCCTGTTTCAAAAAATAATAAAAAAGGGATGGAGATGTCTTTCCATTTTGGAACCCAGGTACCAAAATAAAGTACTGCAACCATCACATCACAACAGCCAATGAAGGGGAAACACTAAAGACATGGCTTCACTGTCGTTCTTCTTATTTTCACTCATCAAACAGTGTGTGGAGAGAGAGGGCAAGCCAGGACCCACACTTGTCCTGCCATGTTCCCTATTCTATCAGGAAGAGATTTAAGAATCAAAGTAAAGGGAATTTAACTGACACTTTGCATTCTAACTATAATCTGAGGACACTCAAGTGGCTGTGTATTTACTGGAATACTCACAGTATCCTGAGCGTGATTATCATTGGAGTGATAATCTACATGTTTCAGGAGATTATCCTGAAGAGATTTGGCTGTGAAAAGGATCATGCTGGAAGCCTGTTAAAGTTCATATTCAGTAGATCGGAGGTAGGCAGATTTTAGGAATCTACAAAGTAACAATTTCCCAGGAGATTACACCTACACCTTAAGAAACTCTATTCTGCAGAGTGAGGGTATAGAATACATAATTTGTTGCAGGTTTAAGCTTAAGATATTATTCGCTGTCTATAGTTTGAATTTAAAAGGCAGCAAATATTATAATATTTTAATTATAAAATTATAAAACGAATTTATAAATAATAAATTATAAAACTTTTGCCCAAAAGTTTTCTTCTGCTCATTCAAGCCCCTCTTTTTTATGAGCTGTAATTACAAATGTGGACTGAGTAACTCATGAATAAGCAAGAAGGCTGAGTAACTTCTATGTATCTGGTTCTTTGAAGGGCTCCAGAGAAACAAAGACTGGAACGATTTGTCTTTGCCCTCAAGAAACTCAAAGTCAAGCAGTATAAGGTGCCTGTCAGTAGTGGATTTCCTCAGGTGATAATTGTCATGGACAAAATGATTTAGGAGAGCAAAGGGGAAAAATTACTAGTTGTGCCTATGGAATCCGCAAAATGTTCATAGAGGAAATGATGTTGAGCAAGATTTGAGAAAGAATCCTGCCAAGCAAAGAAATACAGGATAATCTTATGTGCCTAGCACTGTGTGGAGTGCCTTCTAGACATACTCTCATTAATTTTTACAATATCCCTTGAGGTTAAGTAATATTACTTTTACAATTTTATAGGAGTGGAAATTGTAGTCATAAAGATTCCATGACATGCTCCAGGTTTATGCATTGCAGTAAGTGGCTAAGTGTCACACCCAGGTTGTGAGAATCCAGAGTCCGCAGGCTGAGCTAATCTGCACTGTCCCATCATAGACAAAGGGAACACCATGGAGAAGAGCCCAGAACAGAACATATGTGGGAAAGAAACTTAAGACCAGAAACACAGGTCTGGCCTTAATTCTACAAGACACATTAAAAAATTGTCTCAGAGCTTTACACTGTGACAGTGTGTGCTTATATTTGCAGGAGTCAATATAGTAATCCGTTCAAGGAAGCAAAAAGAACTATCATTGTCAATCCTCATTATTCACAGATTGCATATTAGTGAATTTACCCACTCGCTAAAATGTATTCCTAACCCTCAATACTCCAGGCATCTTCACAATCATTTGTGAGCATGCACTTGTGTAGAGTCCCTAACATACAAGTCCCCAGTGGATGTCAAACAAGCCCATGCTCTGCCTTCTTCGTTCAGCTCTCATACTATATGCAAGTGTGGTATTCGCAGACTATTTAGGTGCAATATTTTACATCTGTGTTCCTTTTATTTATTTTCTGTTTAACATGACCTCCAATCATGGTGTTGCAATGATGTCTAATGATCTTCAGAGCAAGAAGCCTGTAAGTTGCTTCATGGAGAAAATACATGTGTTAGAGAAGCTTTGTTCACACATGGGTATAGTGGTCTTAGTCATGAGTTCAGTGTTAAAGAAAGAGGTGTCTTTAAATAAAAACACATATAAACCAAGGTTATAAGTTTATTGGCTAACACACACAAAAAAATATTCTGATCAGAAGTTTGTAGGAACCTATCCTGTGTTTCCCCTAAAGATCATGTTTCAATAGTTAGTAATTCAGTGTTGGTCACCTTGAGTTCACAGAACAGAACTGCCACAAATAGTAAGAATTGAGTGCACTTCAATTTTCAAAAGTGAAACGATAATGACATCTTTAATATAGTGAGCACTTGCTCAGACACCATGTTGAATACCTTCCTTATGCATATTTACAACTTTGGCAACAATATGAGGAAGGTATTATTATTACTATTTTGTAGAGAAGGTAAGACTCAGATCAATTATTAATCCTTCTCAGGATTATATAGCTAATTAAGTGACAGCCAGGACTTGTAACCAGCTCTGACTTCAAAGCCTAGATGATTGTGTGACTACCTCTTCCAACCTAACCGCAGAATTAAAGAATCCCACACATTTACAAGTTCCCATTCCATCATAACATGTTTCTGTAATAGAAGTCATCTTGGATAAGGATGTAATTTCTTGGGTCATTGTTCTTACTTTCATCACCTTTTTGCATACTGGTGAGTTAGTCCTTTGACTTGGACGCCTGTATTATTTAAATCCTGAAAGGTGAATCTTTAGAACAGTTTCTTCAGTTCTAGAATTTCAAGTGCTTCAGGTAAAGGGAAGTACTTGCAATTAAAAAAAAAATCTTGTCATTTTTACAGCTTCCTATAAACCCCAAATTATTTTAAAGAAATTTCATTGAATGGCCTTAAAATTTCCTTTCAAACCTGAAATTCCTGATCTTGCTTTATGTTGGTACTTAGCAGAAAGTGATGTATTTGAATAAATAAACCTCAGAGGACACGATCTGTGATGGTCATCCATCAATTGTCTACAGTGGGAAAAATCAAATGTCCAGATAATGTATTCCATGAAATCTGGAACAATTTGAAGACATTGTTCCCACTTTACATAGACACTGGGGACATTTCAGAGTAAGACTGAATTGATGAAACAGAAGACAAAGGCTTCTGTACCATCCAGTGCCTCAACAACGTGGCCACAGTAGGCACCAATTTGCTTGAAGGACTAACAGAGGGTAAGTACCCACTTAAACATCCAGAATTATTTTAAAACAAGGTTGTTAGGAGACAAATCAAACATATGAACTGTTAAAGAAAAAACAAATACCCTATATGAAATTTTCCCCATTTATTCACCCTATAACAAGACACAGATTTAGAAGACTATATGATTCATCTGAAATATAATATGCACAATATGAACAAATTTGTGATATCCTGGTCTTAGGGCATACATTTTTAGCCAACTTATTAAGACAACTTCTTGAACTTCCATTGTATTGTTTAAAATCATACGAATACTGTCAGCAAAAAACTAATGCGCAAAAATGTAGACTTGGCAAAGAAAAAGGAAACTTTGAGATCATCCAGCCACCCCCTCTCTTGAAGATTTATGAAGACTAACTGGCTGAAAACAAAAGACATTTTTTAAGATATTCTTTTTAATAATCATGGAGGTTGTAGCCAGTTTCCATGAACAGCCAACACAAAATGGAATTAATTTCTGGAAATTACATATCTCAGCAGGATAGGAATATTGTTCTTGCAAGGTATTAAACCACTGATCAAAATTCCAGTGTCTCATACAAACACAGAAGGAAGAACTTTATTGAATATTGATTTGCATTCCAATCATGTTTTTATTCCTCCTGCTATATCTGTGATTAACTAGTAATAGATCCTAAAGATTAAAAGAAATTTTTATCCATGCCAATAATATCATTGATTTACAACAAAATTTCAAAAGGTACAAGAAAAGTAATGTCACCAAAGAAGAATCAATCCCACCAGGTAACAAATTTCCAATTATTTTAGTCTTTTCTTATTCATGACATTTTTGTGCATATTTCTAATATGATTTATTCAAAAAGCTCATATCTTGTGTTGTGATCTGAATCACAGTGGCTCTGGAAGTCAAATGCATTTTCTTTTTAAAACTGTATCATCCAGACAATTTTGTATCAATCCAGCCTGACCCTTTCAATGGAAATTATTTGTAAGATGCATCTCCCATAATGCTCCCATGTTGGGAGATGTTGAAAGAATTTGAATCTCAAACCTTGAGCCTTCTTGTGAGGTTTGTTTGATTTAAAGCAGAAGCAGGAAGACTACACTTAATGTATTTTTAGACTGGGGAAATTTCTTCAAGCAAAGGAAAACAAATGTGTATTTTCTTTCTAAACAGTACTTAGGTTTTGTCATAGACAAAGTTACTAAAAACTTTGTGATAAATTGAGAGCTGCTTTTGAAAATCAGACTCTTAATTCTGAACATAAAATTTAACTTATGAGCTCAGTAGGATTTAGACTGCTTAAAAATATGGTTAACCCATGAGGGCCAAATACATCCAGTGCAGTGTAAACAAATGATTCTGTAAGGGTAAAATAAATTGAAGTTAAAGCGTAAAAGTTAAAGTGTAAAAGACCGGGCATTGTATAAAGTTTCTAGGCTGCAAAGTCTGAGTTAAAATGTAAAGGATTAGGTATTGTTAGGTTTCTATGCTACCTGCAAAACCTGAAATTCTTGTAGTTGTTAAGACAATGCTTGGAACCGCCCAGTAAATATTCCCCCTGACTGCTTGGTTGTTTAATAATTCAGGGCTCTGTGTGATCTCACACGTAGGCCTTGCAGGGCCTAAACCAATCAGTTTGAATGTGTACCCCGTTTAGAACTGACCTATCATTCCCGCCTGACCTGTTCCCGCCAATGTATGTACTAATCAAGTCTAAGAATTGTTGCTTGATTTTCCCGCGGTGTATGATGATTTGTTAAAGGAGACTGTGATGTATATAAAATCCCCACCCTCCCAAAAAAAAAGTGTACTTAAGCAGTGCTCAGCCCCTGCTCAGGGCTCTGGGCTGTTCTCCCTTCTTGAGTGGGCATGGAGCCCTAGCATGCTAGATCAATAAATCCCCTTCTGCCAATTGCATGAGTGGTCACTTGGTGGTCTCTTTCTCCGACGCTTCGCCGGACCCTTACAATTCCTTTGCTTCTTCCGATAAATCACAAAATAATACCTGTGCCTGAATCACCACAGTTGTTGTAGCCCTTGTGGCCAGACCACATCAGGTGGGTAGGAATGGTCACTGATAGCATCTATAACTGAGGAGCTTCTTGGAGATTTCATATTAGGAACTTAATTTTCTTAAGGATCACTGGACCATGTAAATGCTCGTGTTCTTCTGGTAGTTTAAGCTTTTCTTCAAATTGATCTATTTCATCTAAACTGTATAGACTGTGTGTTTAAAGTTTTTCAGTTGCTCTAATCATTTTCTGTCACTATCATGTTTTCCCTAAAGTTGCACACTTCATTAAAAAAAAAAAGTTGCATACTTCATTTAAAAAAAAAAACAGGTTTATTGAGCTGTCACTGTAAAATTGAGGCTTGTTTTATTCAGGTTTGTGAAGATGAATGTCACACCTGGCTTTCTAGACCAATGCTGATAAACTCCTGTCAGGTGGGGACACGCACTGACAACAGCCACCATCCATCCCCCTTTGACTGCACTTGAGTCCTACAGGCAAGTTGAGGCCATGGGAGGCTGTGGAGCAAGGAGGCCCTGGGGGAACAGGCATCTGGGACACAAAGTGGAAAAGCGATTGTAGGTTGTAAGGGTGGAACCCATGGTTTGTGCTCTATGTGATAGAAAGGCCTCAGTGCAAAGGAGCTCGGCATCCACATATTGAAATAATTGAACAAGTGAAACAGCCCTTCCTTCCTACCTACAGAGGGAGAGTTCCCTTGCACACTGAGGGAAGGCCAACATCTGTTTCTAGGAGCCGCAGGGAGAACACCTGCCTGACAAGTGCCAGCCTGGCCCAGGGGCAGGCCTTGAGGCAAATGCCAGCCCAGGACACCCTGTCCTTCTTCTCCTGAGAACAACCACACAAAATGCAAAAAGGCGTTCCTCCTCTACACTGGCCCCCTCCTGTCCTCAGGATCCCTGCACACCTCTGTGACTGTCCCAGTGTGGGCCTGCAGTTGTCACCTGGGCCTGGGCTTCCTCCCCAGGACACTCCTCCATGATCCTCAGTAGGCCTCTCCTGCTTCCCAGAACCTCCTGCACATTGTGACCTTTCAGACAGCTCTTAGGCAATCCCTTCCCTAGGCCAAGGTTGGGTCAGAAAATGGCCATTTCCTGACTGCACCCCTGTGCCCCTGCCTCAAGCTGGGAAGTGGCTTTGCCTTAGGGGGATTCACTACCATTGGGATTTTTCTATAGAAAAAAGACATGAAGAGTTTCTCTTTCAAATTCTTACAAGTGTGAAACCACCATTTAACCCAGTTATCCCACTCCTCAGTTTATACCCCAAGGGACTTAAAATCAGCATACTACAGTGATATGGCCACATCAATGTCTACAGCAGCTCAATTCACAATAGCTAAACTATGGTTCCATCCTAAATGCCCTTCAACATATGAATGGATATAGAAAATGTGGTAGATATACACAATGGAATATTATTCAGTCTTAAAGAAGAATGAAATTGGCATTTGTAGGTAAATGGATGAAGTTGGAGAATATCATGCTAAGCAAAATAAGCCAATCCCAAAAAAACAAAAGGCCGAAAGTTTTCTCCGATAAGCAGATGTTTATCCATAGTGGGAGAGGATGGGGAAGAATGAAGGAACTTTGGATTGTGCAGAGTGGAGTAAGGGTGGGGTGGGGCTGTGGAAATGGGAAGGATGGTAGAACGAGACAAATATTTTTACCCTATGCATAGGTAGATTTACACTACTGATGTGACTGTACCATGTACATCCAGAGGATTGAAAAGTTGTGCTCCATTTGGATACAATGTGTCAACAGGCATTGTACTGTCATATATAATTAGAAAATTTTAAAATTACAAAAAAAAATGTCCAAGCATCTGATAATTTCACAACTGGGGCCCTATGAGAAAATAGCAAACGACCAAAATGACACATGTGATATCTTTAAAGGTATCCATTTCTGGCCACTGAGGGAAATAACCAGAAGCTGCTGCCAGAGCAGCTCTGAGTTTGCGGTCCTGAAGAGCTATCAGGGATGGAAGGTGTTAGAAGCCTCCCCTCCTGGCTAACCCACGTACTTCCCACTCTTCAATTGTGCACACTTCAATTTTCAAACTTAGGCATCAATGAAACCCAAAGCAAAGAGCAATTCCACATGGAAACACTTTGCTTTTATGTAAATAGCAGCCATAAGATGGCGTGTCATCTCCACTCCCCAAACCATCTGAGTTCCCTTCTCTGCTACCTCCAGAAGGGGCCATGAGGAGGAGGATTTGGGTGAGCATGGCAGGTGGTAAGGCACACAGGCACTGCTGCAGGAAGGCCCACCCCTAACCCCTGGCCCCCCTCTGACTTTCTGACAAACAGTATGAAGGAGATGATGTCACAGAACTCTCTGGGGTCTCCTATGCCTTCTAAGGTGTGATTTCTCCAACAGTTGCCACCCACCCTCTCTACACAGCTCAGGGAGGGATGCCTTCTGCCAAAGGACATGAGCTGTGGTGGCATCTTGGGAGACATGGCTGTCTGTTGTTGATGGGCAGGGTTGGGGTGAGTTGAACATAGAGTGATGCTGGGAGGCTAGCCTGGGAGTGGGGGGCTTCTCATGTAGGAAGCGGAGTCTAATGGCAGGCCAGCTGGCCCTTCTGAAGCCCTTCTGCCCTGACTCCTTGGCCTCCTGAGGCTGATGATGCTCACAGGGCAGGGGGAAGGTGTGAAGGGCAGGCTCACTCGCCCTCCTCTGCGGGAGGGCAGGGGAAATGGAAGGATCCCTTCTCCCAGGCTTCATGCAGCCTGCCCCCTGGCTTATCTGCTGCTGGATTATGAGATAGGAAGCCATCACATCATCAAACTTTCTCTGGGACAGCGACACCCAGGTACTGTAAGGGTCGTACCCCATGTCGAACAGCATTGTCAGTACTGTGGGGTCTGAGAGGTTGGGGAGGGGCACATCATGGAAAGATGACTTCTCCTCACCCTGATTCAGCCACGGGTCCACCAAGATCTCCTCTGCCAAGAGCCTTGCTCTGGGGTCCACTGTCAAGATTTTCTTGATGAGTCTTTTGGCTTTGGCTGAGACGTGCCAGGGAAATTTCAACTTGGGGTATAAGATCTTCCTCATCAGCCCCTTCATGCTGGCCGCCTTAATTGGGCGGTGTCCAGTCAACATAAAATACAAAATGACACCCAGGCTCCAGCTGTCCGCTGGGGGGCCCTCGTGCACTTCCTTGCGCACACATTCCGGGGCAAGATAAAAATTAAAATTTTTACAGTACATAATTGACTTCATTTCAAGTGCTGCTGAGAAGAATGTATATTCACTCATGGATGGATGAATTATCCTATATGTGTCTGTTAAGTCTCAATTATTGTTTTATTTAGTTCTATAGTTTGTTTAGTTTTTATTTGGAAGATCTATCCAGTACTGAGAGAGATGTGTTAGTTACCCAGTATTATTGTGTCGTGGTCTATTTGATTCTTGAAATTGAAAAGGGTTTGTTTGATGTACAAAGATGCTGTATTGTTTGGGGTTATAAATATTTATGATTGTTATGTCTTACAGATGTATAATTCCCTTAAGCCATATGAAATGTCCTCCTTTGTTTCTTCTGGTTAACTTTGGCTTAAAGTCCACTTTAGCTGATATGAGGATGGTAACCCCTGCTTGTTTATGCATTCCATGTGAGTGATGTTTTCCCCCATCCTTTCCTTTAGTCTGTGGATTTGTTTGCATATAAGGGGAGTTTTTTGGAGACAGCATATTGTTGGGTCTTTCTGAGTAATCCAATCTGCCACTCTGTCTTTTGACTGATGAGTTTAGGCCATTTATATTCAATGTTACTTTTGAGGTATGATTTTTTTATTCCTTGTCATTTTGATTTATTTATGATATTAATTTGAATTAGTTTCTCCTTTGATTTACTATTCCTTTAATGTAGTTCCTCATTTTGCTGGTTTTTACTTTTTTATTTTTTCATTTCACCTTCATGGAATATTTTGCTGAGAATGTGCTGTAATGGAGGATTTCTAGTTGTGAATTCTTTTAACTTCTGTTTATCATGGAAGGTTGTTATTCATCACCAATTCTGAAGCTTGTTTTTGCATTATATAGTATTCTCAGCTAGCATCCATGTTCTTTCACAGCTTGGTATATATTATTCTAAGACCTCCTAGCTTTGAGGGTCTGAGTTGAGAAATCAGCTGAGATCCAGATGTTTTTTTTTTTTTTCAAGGTGACCTATCATTTTTCTCTGGCAGCTTTCAAGATTCTATCCTTATTCTGTATACGAGGTATTTTCATAATAACGTGCCTTGCTGTGGGTTTGTTGTGATTTTGTACTTTTGGAGTTCTAGAGTATGCCTCTTATACTTGATTTTCCATTTTATTGTTTAGGTTTGGGAAATTTTCTGATACTGTTTCATTGAAAAAGTAATATATTCCTTTGGTTTGTATTTCCAAGCTTTTATGTATCCTGATAATTTTTTAAAGGGGGGGGAGAGAGAGAGAGAGAATTGTTAAATATTTTTTCAGTTTTCAGTGGACACAACATCTTTTATTTTTATGTGTGCTCAGGATCAAACCCAGCTCCCCGCACATACCAGGCGAGCGTGCTACTGCTTGAGCCACATCACCAGCCCTCCTGATAAATTTTTAATTTGGTCTTTTCAGATTATACCATATTTCTTGGAAGTTCTGTTCATGGTCTCTTAACATATTTTCTCCATGGTCACCTTTGTTTTCAAAATTATATATTTTGTCTTCATTGCCTGAAACTCTGTTCATGATGCTTGAAATTAAAATTTTAATTTGGTTTATTGATTCCTTCATCTTGAGGATTTCTGATTTCTTTTCCTAGAATCTCTCTTTATTGAAGTGATCTTTTACTTCCTATATTTTCTCTATTATTTGACTCCTTATATCATCTTTTACCTTGCCAATGAGTTTAAGTACATTCTAAACTCCTTCTCTGACATTTCTCACACTGTGGTATTGATGGATTCTGTGATTGGACTATCTTGGTTTATTTGGGGAGATTTATTCCCTTGCTTTTTCATGTTGTGTGTCTGCCCATCTAACAGTAAGGATCTGAGGCTGTAGAGTTACTACCCTGTGGACTTATAGTATATCTGAAGGTTTCCAGTGCCTCGCCATTTAGGGGGAAGACAATAATAACAACAATACACAGCATTAAACCAAATAGTTCCTGCTATAACAATATACAGCATTAAACCAAATAGTTCCTGCTATAACCTCTACAATGTTAATTTCATTTAGGCATATTTAGATTCATAAATTCTTACCATATTGCTTTGGGTAAGTGTATCCTGGGATGTGCACAAAATGAAAAAATTGTATTTTTCTGAACAGACTCCTGTCATTATGTGATGCATGACTATACTAGATGCAGAGAGGGCTGGTAGTCAGAAATAAGCAGTCTAGGAAAAGTAGTCCTTAGGAAGATTAGGAAAGATAAAATACATGGGTATTTGTACTATGTAGTGGTATAATCAGAAGAGATGCATTTTGAAGTCTAATTCAATAGATTAGACTCCTACTTCTAGAGGTTCAATCTTGGGTAGTTTTCATAACTTCTAAGATTTTTGGTAATGGAAAATGGAAATAATTTTAATTTGAGAGGTGTTTTTTTTTCAACTCTTAAATCAGTACTTCACATGTAGTCTATATCAATAAATGTTAGTTCTCTTCTCCTATCAGGATCCAAAGCAGGGCAATGAGTCACAAATGCACTATCAGGTCATCACAACCATAGTACAAGCCAACACTGAGTGGGTCAAGATGTTAGAAAGAAAGCAAGGACAGGCTTAAGGGCATAAACAAATAATCACAGACCAGGAAGGAAGAAAATGCTGATAGGGGCAGAAAGAACAGATAGAAAAAAGCCAAGGACTAAAAAAAAAACAGCTCTTAGAAAATTGAAAGGACAGAAAAAGGTCAGGGCCAGGCAGAACTGAACAGGAAAACCTTCTGGGCAACGGAGACACTCTCAACATAAAGTGTTATACATTTTCTTTGAGGGCAGCGTGTATTGACAAACAGAGCTAGAAGAGGTCTTAAGTGTGTGTCAAAGCTCCTGCCATAAGTGGAACTGATGGGACCAGCCTTAAGAATATTAGACACCTTAGGCATTCGTGTCTCTAGAACAGAGCAAGGATAGCTGTGTATTGATTTAGGGTATAATCAGTAATGGAAATCTTATTAAAATGACAAAATATAAGCATGTTTGTTATCAAGAAGTCCAGAGGTGGATGTGGTTGGTTTAGAAATGCACAAATGCTAAAATGGACCCAGGTGCTTTTCAGCTGTGCAGAAAGTGATCTTAATGCCAGAAATGTCATTTGCCCACATGGCCATGAAGTGGCTAGCTGAAGCTCCAAATTACATCACGATCTCAAGCAGAAACCAAGAAGGATGGTGTGGAAAAAAAGAGCTTTCTCATAATATTAGAAAGACTCCTCTTAGGAGACTCCAGAAGATCTGTAATAATGTTTCCATGACTTGAACTGTGGGCCCATATCCTCCCCTAAACTGATCATTCACCAAAATGGCTGCTTGCTCTTAGATAAATCATGATTCTACCTGAAGACCCAGGGATATGGAAGTAGGAACACAAAACAAAACAAGAAAAAAAATTAATACAAAGGTAGCTGATTCTGGCTGTTAGAGAGATCACCAGAGATGTGCCACAGGTCACAAGATAGTACAAAGATGATCTGAATATTGGCTTTGCATCTTTGTAAACCTTCTACTTGGGAATATTTGTCTTTGAGTCAAAATTTGTTCTTATTTAAAAATCAGTTAAAAAACACAATAATGCTGTGGTTTGAATATGGCTCACGACTCCTCCAAACTTACATTAGTATTTAATTCTCATTGTGAGGTATTAAGATGATGAAAGTTTAACACAACTATGTGGTGTTACAGGTGATTCTGAGAACTGTTCAAGATTATTAGGGTCCTCAGGGTAGAGCCCCAATAATTGAATCCTGGTTACTATACAAGAAGAGATATGTACACATACAACCCCTGTCTCTGCATGCAATGCCCTGTGGTCTCCTGGAGATTCTTCCAGCAAGAAGGCAATCACCAGATACAGCCCCACTATCTTGGACCAGAACTGTGAGCCAAAAGACACTTCTTTTCTTTATCATTTACCCAGCCTGTGGTATGGTGTTATTAGCAACAGAAAATGAACTAATAAAACCCATAAAGGAGTATCATAATGTTAAGAGGATTAAATAGTCATAATGGAAAAAATGCCTATGGAAAAATGTAACATGGCACATGAAAAAGTTCAGATATGACTTCTACTGAATGACAGCAGGGCCTTGGTTTCTGCTTAGGTCATCCGTAAGCCAAGAGAAGATTCATTCAAGAGAAAAGACACTATGTGATACCATTATTACTATTACAACACTTAGAAAAGTTGGCAAAGCACTATTATTAATAATATACACTAAATAGCAAATTGGGTGTCCTGGAGCTTTAAAAACATACTGAGCTGGGACACTGGTAACTGTTCACAGTATTTCTGACACAATAGACAACTTTAAATATTCTGTGAAAGAAAAGTCTTGAGTGAAACCTCAGCAGGAGCAATTTTCAACATATTAGAACTTGAGTATATTATGGTTGACTTACCCTCAGAACAAAACTCCCTACATGAATCATCAGATAAATGCAAGGGAGACAAACCAGATATTTTTGTATTTTTTCTCTCACAGGAATCTGCTAACATTGGCCAGAAGGTGACTGTTACCTCTGTTTCCTGATAAATTCAAACATCAACTTGGCAATGACAGCAGGGAAAACATCCAGCAGCCAGAAGAATGATGTAATCATCTGATGGACTCAGAGTTGAGAAAGTGTGTGTCCTTGTGCCCAGGCCTCATTGATTTCTATGTCATACTACCATGGCCTCCTGGAAATTGCTTTGTGAATTATTTATGTGTTGGATTGGGGATCAGAAGTTTTCTGGTCAGGATGGTTGAGTAATGACTGAGGGTCATCAGACTCCCTTTCCACTGTGCAGAGGAAGGAGAATGGTGGTCCCAGGACCCTAGATTCATCCCTGGAGTGATGAACAAATAAGAGGACTGGGCCAGACTGCTCCTTCTGCCAATCATCTCTGTGCCTCAAGCTTTTCCCCTGGCTCTCCTCCATCTGTATACCCATGTATATGGTCTTCCAGTTTAAATTTCACATGTATGAGTACCTTGACTTTATCACCTTTCTCATCTGGTTGTTATGTCTCTTTTACAAGGACTATTTTCCCTTTCTGAATATACTTTTATAACAGCCTCCCCTGGAGAAGTTGCAATAAAGAAGGCCAAAAGGTAATTGCTGCCACTCAATAAGCTATTGTTTATCACACAGGCACGCACGCACACACACACACACACACACACACACACACACAAAACACATGCTAAGCAAATATTTTAGAATGCCTAATATGTGCAGATGCCCAGCAGTTTGGGCATCTAAACAGTGTAAGCAGTTGGAAAGTATGATGCTGTAATGGGAATGTGAGACATATTTTTTTATTTAAAAGTGTGGTAAGAAGATTACACACACACACACACACACACACACACACACGTTTAGGATGGTCTAGGAAAGATAGAGAAGTTGAAAGGTTTTTCAAGGAGAGAGAAAGGGAGAGAGACAGACAGACCAAAAAAGAAGGGGGTACAAGATGAAAGAAACAGGGGTTATTCAGGAATGTTATAAGGCAAAAGGCATTTTGTACTCAAATTTGCAGAATGATTACATTTATGATAAAATTTATAAGACCATATTACCTCATACAAATATTACCTCATCTACTCCTTATAATGAGCTTGAGAGAGATGGGTACCATTTTCCCTGTTATCCACATTTTACACAGGAGAAAACCAAGGAACAGAGAAATTATTTCCAGCAGGAAGGGCTAGGCCCTGAAGTCTCCTCACTTCATCTCCAGGGCCCTTTCCTATGCATTACTTTACTTTTTAATATTGAACCACTAAATAAAACCTGGGCAACATATAATCCAGTGACTTCCAAATTCTGATCATGATCCTAGTATCCCAAGACATACTGTGAACAAAATTTGCACAAAACACTTGTTATATATGATGTTCTCTCATACTTTCGATTTGATTTTATTTCAATTCATTCAAATAAAAATATGCTGGCACAACCAATGAATTAATGTCACTGTCACAAGACTCTGGAGAAATCAGCAGTATTCCCAAACAGGTTAGAGACAACAACGCTGGCTCCCTGAGGAAGAGATTATTGAAGATCACACTATGAGGGAGTGGTTCATCTGGGCATGGAGCCAGCACTGAATGAGTTTCTCCTCCATGTTCTAGGTGCTTCACCGGTCTGAGTTCATTAGACCCCCACCCACCTCCTAAAGGGATCTCTTTAATTCCATTGCACAAGTGAAGAAACCAAGTACAGAAAAATGACAATTACACAGCTAGGGGAAAATACAAATCCTCAGGCCAAGAAAACCTCTGTTCTAGTATCTTTGAATTCTGGTGAGCAGCTCTCTTACATGTGGATTGAAATTATTAGACTCTCCTTCATTGGATTCTCCCCAGAACTTTTCTGTCTTCAACATCATTCTCTGTGATCTGGCTACGAGAATGAACTAAAATAACTGGACAAGATATTCTCAGGAAATGTTGGCAATTATATCAGAATAATCCTAGAATTGTTAGCATTGCTTTGATCCCACTGGTTTCAGTGTTAATTCTTTCTGGCTTCTTAGAGTCAAAACAGTCTCTTAATATGCAGACAAGTTACAATTGCCATATTGGTGGACAAGGCTATTGGTTTCTATTAATTTAGGAAGTACAGACAATTTCTGTGAGTAGTAAAAATGTTCTGAACTGACAGATGATTACCAGGGAATTTTAATATATTTCATATCATAGGATGCATATTTTCGTGTTGAAATTCTGCTGTTTCATTATCTCTAATTATGTGCTCTTCTTGACAGCAATTCTCCAGTAAGTTAATTGCTATGTTCACATGCTCAGTAGAAAATGAAAGTTTTTACTAAGGATCTGGTCATTTGAAATCAAGCCCGTGCCCTGAATATCAATGTTATAGTTCTGGAGTGTGTGTTTCAATTTTGTTATTGTTGTTGTTTTATTTTTAAGAACTAAATTTTATAAAGGAAATCTACTTGAGGTAGAATGTAGAGGATTCAGGAATGCATTTCAACATACGGCTTAATGTATTCTCCCTGACAGCAGATCAATCTTTAGGAAAAAGCCTCAGCTTTTTCCCAAAAGCAAAAAAAAAAAAAAAAAAAAAAAAAGCGTGAGACAACATAGAGATTCCAGAAAACAGAGGTCAATGTTATGAGAATATGGCATGAGTTAAGCACAATCCTACTTATCCTACTTGCTCTTCTAACTTTTATTTCCTACGAGTCACCTAAATAAATTCAGCAATGACCAATTGATCTTATTTGATGTTACTTCTTAAGTGTTTTGAAACTCCAGAAAACTTAAGCCCTGAGCACTGTCACCTTGAGTAAGTAGTACACTAAACCCCTGGTCCACCCAATCCAAGAAGTGACTTTACCATCTGTAAGACAAAATTCATGCAATCTTTGCTGAAACCATTTGGATCAGAAGAGGTACTTTTCACCTGGGTCCTGATCCTGACTCACTGCTAATGAGCCACGTGGTCTTGAATATATCACTTCCCCTCTTGGAATCCCACCAGATAAGCCGAGGGCCCTCACCCTCAGCTGGTGATTTTACTACTCCTTATTTGTTGCTTCCTTAACTCCTTTGAACTCTTATTCCCCAAACCCTTGTTTACTCAGGTCCCTGGATATGAAATTAACATTTCCTTCTAGGTCTAAGTGCTTCTAGTCCTTTCCAAGGGGGAACCTACTTGCGCATTCTTCTCGTATAATTCTACTCCTATGATTGCCAAAGACTCTAGCCACTGAATCTACCTTCTTTTGGTCTGAGAAAGACTGGTTTTAATAAATTGCTCTCAGTTGCTCATCTGTCAAAGGCTTCAACATTGACCCCTGGGTATCTAAGGACATTTCCAAAGGATCTTCAAGTTCACTGGTACAAAATGCAAATCTACTCTCAGTTTCTCCATCAATCTGTCCTCTCTCAACCTCATTTGTCCTTCAGACCTTTTCTGTTTCCTTTAATGTCCACCTTCACATTCATCTTTTTTCAATCATTAGCTATGCTTATTTTTCCATCTGAGTTCTTCTCAGAAGTCACTTCATTTAACCCACTTGATGGACGCTCCTTTAGGTCAAAGCCATGCTCCCCCGAATTGCATGCTTCCATCAAGTCCTCCATAGTGCGCCCACTGACCTAGGCACCAAATGCTACTGAGCTTTCTGTCAAAGACAATTTTTACATGGACAAGAATTTTAATTATATGTATAATTAAAAACGAAATTCATAAATGGTCAAAACTTTAAAGAAAAATGGGATGAATGAAGAAAAACAAGTGGCAGAATGAACAAGTTTTTTCAACATTACTAATCCTTTATTTTACAAATGATAAAACTCAGATTCACAATGTTGAACTCATAAAACCTAAGAGTAGAATGGATGGACGCACTGTGGGTTGGGAAGGACTGAAGGTGTGTTGGTCAATGGATATAAAACTTCACAAGGGGAATAAATTTAAAAGATCTGTTGTATAACATTGTTACCATAATTACTAACAAGGTATTTTGTACTTGAAAATTGCTGAGAATAAATTTTACATGTTCTCACCATTAAAAAAAGTGAGATAATGTGTGTGTTAAGTAGATTGATCAGCCATTTCACAATGTAAGAATATTTCAAAACGCCATGTTATACGTTAAACATATACAATCTATCAAAAAATAAAAATGAAAGATTGATTTGCAGAAAGCAAAAAAAGACAAAATATAGATTCTACCAATTAAACACTGTGACCTTCTAATGTGCAACTACATGTTTGTGTGCATACATAGCTTACACATAGACTTGGAACTCTGTGTGTATGTGTGTGTGTGTGTGTGTGTGTGTATGCACATGCTTGTGTTTTCATGTAGTGACAGAATAGTTCCACCCTTGATTTCCTCCTGTGGAACTTTCAAAAATTCTCTAAGAGGGAAAAAAATCCCAATTTATAGACATGATATCATTATGACAGGATGATTTATTGCAGTACTAAGTTATGCTCTTCCTGCCTATAAATTTCCTACCCCACTCATTTCATTTTCTTGCCTCAGGAATTGTGGATCCCCAAAGGGTAACACAGAGTAAACATGCCTTTGAAAAGAAGCAAGGCTATAAGAGGTTCTTTGGGTCTGGAAAAGAGTCAAAACTCAGACAAGGGTTCCTACCCTTGGTAAAACCTGAAAAACCATGGTTCTGTGGTACACCTCCAGGTGCCAATCTTGACAGAGATTCCTGAAACTCAACCATGATCCAGAACCCACAGCATCTGCAGAAAGGATGAGTCTTAGCAGCCCAGGACAGAGAGATCCCCAGAGTAACTTCCCAATAATTTGAACATGTAAAACTTAGGCATCCTATGCCCCTCCCACCCCAGGGGTCAAGGAATCCAATAATGGTAATAAGAACTTTCCATCAGTAGAGAGAATAAAGAAAATAAACACAATAGTTCATATTTGTATTTGAGGGCTTTGATTCTTTCCTACTGCTTTGCATATGCAAACGTGCTATACAAAAGTGTTAGTGTTATCTCCAATACCTACTTAGAGACAATAAATTAGGGCAGTTTTTTAAAGAGAATACAGGGATGCAGGGTAAGGAGATATTTCATATCTGGTATGTATTCTGCGTAAGCAGAAAGAAGTTTTGATGAAATTTGGAGGAAATATGTATTTATTTATATAATGCATTGTAACTTTGCCAAAAAATAAAAAATAAACAGGAACTATGAAGAAAAATTAGAAAATCACTGTCCTGGGAGTTTTTGTCACCAAATACTAGATTTTGCAGTATTAAGCAACTCACAGCAGGAGTATCTTGAGACTAGCTTGAGAGATCTGTCACCTTGTATATGTCAGACAAAAAAAAATTCTAAACAAAAACACAAAAACAAAACAAAACAAAAACCCAAACCCTGTTTGTCAGTGATGTATGGCCAAAGGGCTGATGGTGTGCCTATGATGTGCCAAGAATCTGAGTTTAGGTGCTGCCAGGTTCCCTGTTACTTTGTTTTAGCTACATTGAAGAGTCACTCGGGGTCTTAGGAGGTTTCATTCAGCTTGTTCCTGGGTTATATAGACAATGCTTCATCACATGGGTCTATTTTTCCCCACATCATAATCCTTCTCCCCTCAAAGGGAATGGAAGGAATCCAGCACAAGGTCTTGCACAGGGATCTATCTACGCTTTAGAGGACAAATGACCTGATGGGGTGAATTGTGTCTGGTGAAGAGTGTTTGTGGTCTCCAGTCCCAGAGAATAGTCAGGACTGAGGTGTAAGTGAGTGCAGATTTTTTTTTTCTCCCTCATCAGACAGAAGCAAGCTGCAAAGGAGGCCTCAGGTGGTGGTTTGGAATACCAGGTCTTGAGTCTCACTGTGCACTCCCCTTCCCCACCATTTGGCCCATCCCCAATAGCTGTGCTACCTTGGTGAAGTCCTTGGCCTCAGTTTACTCCTCTATAAAATGAGGGATTTGGTATAAATAGTCATCAAGATTACTTTCAGATTGATCAATATAATGATAAATTTATAGTCAAAATTGCCAAGTTTACTTATGAATCATTTAAAGACCAAAAAACCCACCAGAAAACAGAGGTTAAAATTGTCATATTACAAAATAATGAGTTCATAATTCATTGATTCCCTAAAATTCTCTCTCTCTCCTCTCATCCTGTTTTATGTCTCCTCTTCATTCCCTTTGGTACATCTCCCCCTTTGCCTCACCCTGTTCTCCCCAACACCACCAAACACACATAATTACAAATTTTATGGTGAGGAGAAAGAAAGCTTAAAGCATTTATTTTGAGAAAAAAATGGAGAAATAATGGTCACTCTTTGATTGCAATGCCTTGTACTCAAGGTGATTGATCCTCTGATATCTTTTTAACATTGACCATCATCTTAAGTATCAATTTCCTTTATCAATCTCACCTCATTCATTTTATTTCTTTATAATAAAACAAAAACAGCAGCAACAAGTTGCAAATTTAAAAAAAATCTCTCTACAGAAATCCAGGGTAGCTTTTTTTCCAAACTAACTTTTGTAGCAGGTAGACAATAAATATTATCAACTTTACTAGGGATGAAAGAAATTAGAAATGATTCAAGTCAATAGTGTGAAGAAAATCAATAGCTCCAGGATATTGATGCATGGTCTGAATCGTGAATTTCTTGAAGATTTTCTTGGCACCCTGAAGAACAATCTTCGCATTCAGAACTGGTTTTGTGTTTATCTCAGATAACTTTAATAATCTTAATATTTTACAAATTAATTCTGGTTTAGTTAATACAAAGTTAAATCCTTTTTTGCATAGTAACTTTATTCTAATTTTTTGATGGGGCCATAGCTCTCCCATTTGAGTAACAGAAAGTTTTACTTCTTTCTGAATGAACTAATACCTTAGAGATTGCATTGCAGATTGCAGTAGTTGGCTGCAGAGCACATACAGAGAAGAGTCCTTGTTTCCCTCTCCAGGACTTTAGTCATGAATCAAGCTAAACGAGACTGAACTGAGCAGCTGGACCTCAGCATATCTGAGCAAGAAAGAGGGGATGTGGAAGGCAGCCACACTCAGGAGAAAGTGAGCTGGCTTTGGAACCAATTAAATCTAGTTTTGAATCCATCTCCTTGTAAACTATATGCTTTTAAGTAAGCAACATCATCATCTTAAGTATCAATTTCCTTTAGTAGCTGACACTTCCTATTACAAGATTTATTTCCAAGAGCTGCAAGGACTACAGATTATATGAGTCAAGTGTCTCGTACAATATAGGCAAGCAATGAATTGGAGTCATTGTTCAACGCCCACTCAACTCCAATTTCAGTTGCTTTTCATTCCCACTTCCTGCCTTTCTTGAAGGTTATATTTTTAATTGATAAGTATAACATGTCAGGAATTTTTTAGATATATGTATAATTTTTAAAATTATAATTAAATGAGCCCATTTATCTCCCACCAAGCTCCTGAATTAGAACACCGCTGACTGCAGCTGCACTTCCTTCTCTGGATGAATGCTTCCTCTTCTTTTCTGGTCTTTTCTCCTCACCTATGACCTTCTGATGGTCACCCAGCTCCTTCTCCCATATATAGCCCCTTTATGCACTTTTTATGCTTTGAAAACTACCTTGCCAAGAATCTTCAGCTGTCGGGTTCAGGAAGGTATTTCTGTGAGCATTTGGCTCACTGTGGCTGGACATTTTGCTTCCCACATGGACCCCTTGACTCTACCTGGCTCCTGGTGATCGGGCGACTTCTTATCCATCAACCTGTCCCAGCTTCCAGGGGCTTCTGACACTTACCTTTGCTCAGGACCTCTACTTCTTTCTCAACTCAACATAAATTTTTAATCAAGGTGATCAGAGAAAACAAAGTCCCTGGAGTTCTAGAAAGCCCAGATTTGAATCTTGTCTGTGCCTTTTATTCACCATGATTTGGCTGGCTAAATCACTTAACATCTATAAACTTGGCCTCTGCATCTTTAAAAAAAAGACATAAAATATTCCACTTGTCATAAATAATTGTGTTCAGGAGCATATAGGCTAATGGGTCTAAAAAGTTTTATAATTGGTAAAGTATGCTAAAAATACAAATCATTTTAGGAACCTGACCTACAAATTAAGGATGCATTTCTCTATCATTTGTCCCTGAGGAAAGAACCTAATAAATGATTTTATACTGAATGCATTGTGCCACAAAATTATTTAAATGAAGAAATATGCATAATACAAGAGAAAGCATCTTTTAAGTTTTCTCAGGATGCTGGGGTGGGTATTTTTGGATGGTGGTTTCCTTTTTTCCTTGTGCCTCTGTTATCACCACTACACACATACATGTGGTCAGTATTTCCTTTACTTCCACAAACAATCTCATTCCTAATTTCTGGTAATTTCTTCCACAGCAATAATAATGGCTGAAAGGCAGCCAACTCCGTAACACACATACAGAACAGGCCTGCTCTTGCTCGTGCCTGTGGGAGCAAGTCATAAAGCTTTGATGCCTGCCAATTTGAAAACATAAAATACTGGAAGTTAGTTTTAACACTTCCCCAAGAGGTGATACCTCATGCCCTTATTGGAATTTAAACTGGAAGTTGGCTCCAGCCATCTGTTAACATCCAGAGAAACTCCCCAGCTGCTTCCCATGGGCCAGCAGCAATATCTATGCTATTCCTCTTTCCTGTTGGGAAGCTGGGCGAGTACAATTCATAACCAGGGGAAAGAGCAGATGTGCACTATCGGCCCAGAGAAAATGCAGAGGAAGGAGGGGTAGTGTCTAGCATATGCACAAGAAAGAAAGATTCCCAAAGGGTTATGTGTCCTCACGAAATTAAGTCTGCCAGAAAAAATCAAGATTTCAGCATTTCGTGGAGTTACCAGTGTCTTAGAAAAACACACCTAATTGGGAGTGGTTCTTGCATCCTTATTTGGAAGTCCTGAAAGATGAGTTTTAACCACCTGCACATTAATTCTTCTGTCTTCCTCTCTTATAATTTTCAGTGATGCCTGTTTTGTTTAATTTTCTTTTTTTCTGTTTATTGGCTTATAGCTGTACATAATAGTGGTATTTGTTGTTGCATATTAGTATGTGCACACAATATAGTAACATAATTTGGCCAATATCACTCCCCAGCACATTTCCCCTCCCTCCCCTCCTTCCACCTTCTGGCCCCCTTCCTATACTTTTCTGATGCCCCTTTGCTTTTCCTGTGATCACCCCTCATCTTTTCCTTTTTCCTCTCTGATTTACACATATGAGAAAAAACATAGAAACTTTGACCTTCTGATTTTGACTTATTTCACTTTTCCCAATGGCCTCAAGTAATAAGTTTTCTTAAACCATCAAATCTGAGCTGCATCAACAGCAGCTGCTAGACATGCCCATAGGGAAAGCGCAGAGGTCCAGGGCTTGCCAAATGAAGCAGCAGCAGCAGCAGTGGCTCATTGATGACCCACTGGCCCATGTGACAATCCTTCTAACCAGAAGCTGAGATGATGGAGGCAGAAGTAACCCCCTATCAGAATTAAGGCCTAGGCAGAGGCAGAATCAAGGAGATACCTGAAGTTTGCCCCAAATTTGGGGAGATGTACAGACATGGAGTGGGATGCACCCAGCAGGGTACTTTTGGGTGAGCTCAGCCAGATCTGACACATTGTTTGTGCTACTAGTGTGGGCTCACATTCAATGTTTATCCAAATTAGTAAATATCTACAGATTGATGTATTCTTTGGACATAATATCTTTTAAATTACAGTCCATGTCTCATTTAAGAACACTTAACAATGGGATACTTTTGAGACATGCATCATTAGATGATTTCATTATTATGCAAACATCATAAGATGCAGTTACAAAAACCCTTAATGGTACTCAGGTCAATCGGTCAACAGTTTCTTGGGATGATCAAGAAAAGCAGTGAGCATGAGACATATGAAGCTGCTGCCAGTTTTATAGTAATTTTTTTTTGTATAGGTAGTACACTCTAAAATAACAATAAAACATATAAGGTAGTAAATGCATGGACCAGTAACATATCCACTATCAAGTACTGTACACTGGACATAAAATTGCTTTCTACACTTTTCTATGACTGGCAGTGCAGATCTGTTGACATCAGTGTCACCACAAACACATGAGTAATGCCTTGTGCTATGAGGTTACTATGACCCTCAGTGTTACCAGGCAACAGTAGTTTTTCAGCTCGATTCTAACCTTATGGGACCACTGTGGACTATGCCAGTCATTTGTCACAAAAACATCGTTACACTGATCATATCCTGTTTCAAAGGGTACAAACCCAACATTAGTCAAAAATAGTATCCAATCAACACTACTATGATGAATAAAAAAACAACATACAGACAGGTCGTCTGACCTCTCAGTGCCTTAACCCAGCACCGAGATTCAGAGAACCACAGTCTGGATTCCCTTTCTCCCTGCTGTCTTTGCCCCCTTCCCTCCAACCTGAAATCTCTTCCACTTCTTTCCCTGATTAAGCTATGTTCCGGTGCTTTCTGTCATGACTTTTTCCTACAGGAGCCATGTAGTCCAGTGCAAGGTGATAAGCAGACAACTTAGTTATTAAGGCTAAGATCAGGCTCAGAAAGTCTTGGGGATTAACAGCAGAAAAGTTTTAGAAAGTTTTAAGTCCCTTAGGTAAGAATCAGGTCAAAAATACCTTGATGATGTTAAAATCAATTCCTTGACTGTCTGTAGGGAGGTTGTGGGTTTGAAAGCTGTCTGCGTATCACTGTGCTTTAAACTACATTTCTACAAAAGGAGAATGATTTTTAAAAGGGGTCAGGGAGGCCTGAACAGGATTTGATCAGGGAACTAGGAGAACAAACTTCAGGTGCGGGGGAGAGTAGGAAAGAATGGCTAGGAGAAACCCAGAAAATGAGGTGCAGGAATGTTGGGGGGAGGCACCAAGAGAGAAGCTGCCTAGGGCTGGTGACTTTGTGTTTCTTTTGAGGAACTTGGGCTCTGGGGACATCTCAGAAATCTCTAAGAATAATGCAAGGAACCCATTAGCTTGACTTCTACTAGGAAAGTTTTAGCCTTATTTATTGTATATAAAGGGGGTCTACATAAAAGAGTGGGGTGTAGTGGGGAATGTCTGTAACCTCAGTGACTTGGGAGGCTGAGGCAGGAGAACTGAAGATTGAAATCAACCTCAGCAACTTTATGAGACCTCGTCTCAAAATTTTTAAAAAAAAATTAAAAATTTTTTAAAAAGGCCTGGGGATGTAGCTCAGTGGTAAAGGCCCCTAGGTTCAATCCCAGCACCAAAAACAGAAAGTGTGAAAGTACAGTTAACTAGATTCTTTATTTAGACATAGGTTAAGACCATTTACTCTTCTCTTTGAAGAATATTTAAATGGATCCAAACATAAACTAAAGAAGTACATTATGAAGAATTATTAATCATCCCATTCCAAGTAAGCATCAAAATACGCCTTCATTCATTACTCAACTTGGTTTTACACAAGAAACTATTTTATAATTTTTAAAATCCCATCCCTCCCATTTTAAAGTAATTTATACTAGAAATTCCCAATGTAGGAAGAATCCTTGAGAGAGGATTTGAGTATAATACAATCTTGAGATGAGTACTTGAAGTTACCATAATTGACCTAAGGAAATATTCCATGTGAAAAAAAATTATTTTAAAATGTTATCACTCATCTTTATGACTTCCACCACTTTCCATTAGCTGGGTGTCAGTCTTACACACACACCACTCCATATGACTTTTTTTTTGTCATTATACATTTGATTATATTCTCTTCTCTAAGTACAACACCAAGTACATACTTGAAGTTCTGAGACTATCTTCTCTTTGCTTGCTTGGTGTGCAATTATCAAAGGTCCAGAAATTTTACACTGCATTGCATTGAATACTAGTTAACATCAGGTCTTGAACAACGAACGGCACAGTCCTCTTCTGTAAACAGGCAATTCAAAATTTAAAGACGACCCGAGGGATGGACTAAGTAAAATTTCAAGTTCTATTTTAGCTCTCTCTCCCTAAATCTGAAGTTTCTTGCTAGTATTTCAGAGTTCTAAGGTCCAAATAGTGAAACTATATTTGAACTAATTATGGGACGGCTTATCATTAAGATGAATGAAACTGCAAGTCAAAAGCCTTTAAAATCTGTCCAGCACCTCCATCTCCATGACCACCAGACAACTACCACTTTCACCTAGAGAATTTAGCCCCTGCTTTATTCCTATATTTGTTGACGTGAACTTTTCAGCATCAAAGGATGTTTTCTTTTGTGACTTGAGGCTAGTGAATGATTCTGAGCTTAAAGTTAAGAAAGAAAGAAGGTGGGGGATGGAGAGAGAGAGAAGGAAAAAAAAAATCAATCCTTGTCTTTTAGCATATACTAAAACTATCATCAAATGGACCAAAGACCCCAAACCTAAAATTTCAGGAGAAATTTTTTCAAAAAAAAATTAGATACAACAACAAAAGTGTATTATATAAATGAAATATTGAGAAACTGGACTTCAACCCAATTTCAAACTGCTCTCTTTAAGGCTATTCTGAGAATAAGAAGAAAAGCTATATACTGGGAAGAAAATATTCACAAAACACATGTTTGTAAAAGGATTTGTACCCAGAATATTCAAAGAACTTATAAAGCCCAATAACAAGAAAACAAACCAATTATAAAAGGGACAATTTGCGTACATACTTTGTCCAAGACTTACAACAATCACCAAAAAAAAAAAAAAAATGGACTCAATATTGTTAACCATTAGAGAAATTCAGTAAAAACCACAATAAGATAATATTGTGGGCTTACTAAAATGTCTGTATGAAAGAAGTCAGACCCTCAACTCCCAAAGAAAAACTCATAGTACATAAATCTATTGTCACAAATTCTGAAAAATGCAAGATTATCTCTCTTAACAAAAAGAAGATCAGTTGACACCTTGGGATGGGGCAAGGATAAGGAAAGTCAGGCAGGTGGGATAACAGAGGCCCAAGGGATTGAAGGGGTGATGGATAGGTTCATTTTCTGGATTGTGGTAATGTTTGCTAACCACCAACATACCTGACCAAACATTTAAAATTATATGCCTCGAACACATGCCATTCGTTGCATGCTTATTATAACTAAATAAATTAAAAATGCAAAACACACACCAAAAAATGAGGTTGGTAGTATCTTTCCACCACCTAGTTTATATCAGACAGTGTTCTTCATATTTGACGTAAGAAGAGGGAGTGGTTAATGTGTTTAAGATACAATGGCAGGCTCCTGACAGTCTGGGGGTAGCTTCTCATATCTGGAATATTACAACTCAATTATTCATTTTGTAGATCTTCTAAAGGGATGACAGTGCTTGATCCTGACTCCTGGGCATTTGGGGTATTGTGATTACAGAAGATGGGTGAGTGGGAAGGAGATTCAATATGATACTACAGTATGGTCAAGGGCTGCTCATTGTGCATGGGAGAGGGATTAGGGGGAGAGTCCTTCTCTGATTCCTGCAGAAGAGGGCAGAATCTCCACCCATGTGATGGCAGGAGAAAGATGAAATCAGTGAAAGGCACTAGGGTTCTGCAGCTCTGACTTCTGTACATTAGTTAACCTTGAAGGGGCCACAGGTCCTCCTGACATATACAGCCAACATATGATGGCCCCTCCAAGCACAGACAAAGAGCTTGGGAGCCCAGCAGGAGCCCCACTGCCTGTTCCTGCTATTGTCCTTGGTTGACCTGGTGGAAAGGGACACAGTGTCTATCTGCACTGGGATTCTATTTTTCCCTCTGGTTAAAATGGGGCTATTATTTCTCCCATTGACTTCAAAATTATGCTTGATATTTCTGTGAGGATAGATAGTTCCTGTAGCTATGACAATGAATAAGATTTTCATCAGCAGAATGTTTCTGGGTTCTAAAAAGACAGAAATTACCAAATATTCTCTCATATTTTTCTGTAACTTCTATGGCAGAATGAAGATCACATGAGTGGTATGCTTATTCATGCCCATTTGATTTCCTCTGTATCCTTGTGAACCATTTTGTTGTGGTTTTGACTCTGTTTTGTCTTTCAGGGAAATAAATTATACCTCTGTTTGCCCAAATTGCCTACCCATCCTAAATTTTAACATCTCTTTCTTTCTTGTCAGCCTCCTCCAAATCCCTCTACCCAGAAGCACATAAGAAGAATTTAACTTCTAAACATTTGTTTTTTAAATTCAAGAAAAATATTTACATGTAGATGAGATTTGAATGAAAGCATGAATTCTTCCCTTTACCTCTTGCTATAAGGGTCCATGTTCCAAAGTTCAGGTGTGAAGTAAGGCCTATGAAGGCAAGCCTTCCACCAAAAATCAAAAATGCCTTTTTTTTTTTTTTTTTTTTACTAATCCTGAAGACATATAGCAAGAGCTGACTAAATACATCATAAAGGCTGTCACTTGCTGCAGAAAAGTTGCTCTATTGTTTGCAAAGATTTTCTTTATTATCCCCAGATTCCTCTTTAGTGAAACTCAGATTGTTCCTTCACAGCAGCCTTGTGACAAATAAAACCCCAAAGAGCATTTATTAGTCATAAGAACAGCACAAAGTGTACATGATTGGGCATGAGGTGTTGCTCCAGCTGCTGCCACCTATGATACATGACTCTTGGCCTTGAAGAGCTATAACCAGTAGGAAAGCAAGATTAAATTAGTAAGTATATACAAGAACAAGAGCTAAGTTACATCTGGTGGCACTCATGCAAAATCATCAGTTTGGAGACCAGATCCCATCAGTTCATATCACAAATCTATCACTTAGAAACTGAGTGGCCTTGGGTAAGTTATTTATAACTCCTGTGTCTCAGTTTCCCCCTATGTAAAATGAGAGTAATATTATATATTTCATTGGATTTTGTGATGAACAAAAAAGAGGAAGACATATAATTGCTTAGAACAATCCCTGAGAGGCAGTGCTTAGTAGGTCTAAGTTTTCATTAGATTTCTTATCAAGGAGAATCAATACTGTCTTGAGCAAGGTCTGTCTACTATTTTTATTTTGATTCTGAAATGTATTTGATCTAAGTCTCCTGTCTTCCATGATCAGGCCCTTAGATAATGATTTTAGCCTGCCCTTAGTCACTTCTGGTTTTATCACAGTCTATTTCCATTCAATTACTAGTCATGCTCTAACCCTCCATTTGTTGGAGGATATAGGGTATATCACCAATGACATGCAATGGAACAGAGAAATCTATGAGTCACAAGGAAAAAAAGGCACCGGGTGGGAACATCAGGTTGCTCCCACATAGCTCACATGGATGGAAGGCTCCCTGATCATTAGAGAATCCAGTATAAGCACTTTCAACTCAGCTACCTGATTTGTCGGCCCACCCACATAGATTTATAAGGGTCAAATTTACAAACTTACTATAGGGGCTATATATATATGGTGGCCCCGTAGATATGAGGTCCTAATTCTTGGAGCCTGCAAATATTACTTCATTTGGTGGGGGGTGGGGGGGTGGGGGTGGAGGCATGGGGAGGCAATAGCAAGTATAATTAATTAATTAATTTATTTATTTATTTAAGTATAATTAATTTAAAGATTGTATAATGGGGAGGCTATCCTGGGTTATCTAGTTGGGTCCTAAATGTTATCATGGAAATCCATAATAAGTGAGGGATGAGGAAGACTTTCATGCACACACAGAAAAGGCAGTGTGACCATGGAGACAGAGACAAGAACAATGCAGCCACAAGCCAAGGAATGCTGGCAGCCACTAGAAGGTGAAAGTGGTGAGAAACACATTCTCCCACATTGCCTCTGGAGGGAATATTATCCAGTCCACACTTGGATTTTGGTTCAGCTCAATGAAGCTAATTTTGGACTCGTGGCTCCCACAAGTTTTTTTTTTTTTTTTTTTTTTAATAATTTGTTGTGGCAGTCATAGAAAACTAAAGCACTTACCCAAGTCAAAAAACATGTACTAAAGAAGAATGTTGATTTTTTAAAAATTTTTAGTTGTAGATGGACCCACAATATTTTTATGTGGTGCTGAGGATCAAAACCAGTGCCTCAAACATGCAAGGCAAACATTTTACCATTGAGCTACAGCCTCTGCCCAGAATGTTGATTTTTAATAGTAAAGAACTCTTAGACTTGAACATTTACAGGAAATCCACCCCAAGGAGGCATATATCTATGGAAATCTCAACATTCATCAGAAGCTTTCTTAGTGACCAGATGAATAGCAAGTTGAAGGCCGGGATACCCTCTGGAGCTGCTCCAACATGGATGTGCTCTTGCCAATGAATGAAGTACATGATCCACATTAATGTTTCAACTTCTGATGATAAATTCTAGGTATTCAAAGTTTACCAGTCTGTCACCCAAACAAGCCATGGGGTGAGTCTTCAGTCAATCTACCATTTGGCTCATGATCCACTCCAGATGTCCTCAAACATCATTGCTGTCCTTAAATATCATTGTTGCCAGAAACCCAAGCCAAATTAATGCTGTCTGTTCCTATCCCTGGGTAAAATAAGGTGTAAAGGAAGAACAATTTGTCCCTTTCCTATTATTTCTTAATTCAGGTACAAGGAAACAATCCAACAGTCAACCATATACTTCACATCCACCTGATTTGATATATGTACATAAATTATGTTATGATATGTTCATGATTGGGTCACATATATAAATTTATACTTATCTATATACATACATATATCCTATATATATATATATATTCATATATTTATATGTGTGTGCTCATTTATTTTCATTCTACTAACTTAATAACTCATGAATACTTCCATTACCATTGCTCTCATCAGGTCTTGCTCAGATTTCCTTTTCTACAGATCCGGCCACCTCTCAAATATTCTCTGCGCTTTGTCCTTCTAAATTACAAAGCTTCATTCATCCCTATTGCATTCAGGAAAAGTTAAAAGCTCCTAGCATATTTTTTAATAGAGTCAGCTGCCATGGATCATGCCTGTAATATCAGCAATTCAGAGGCTGAGACAGGAGGATTGAAAATTTGAGACCAGTGTGCACAGGAGCCCCTGTGTTATGACCCTGTCACATGGTCTTCAAATATAACTTTCCTTCCTACTCCACAGACTCTGCCTTGTTCCCACCCATGTGAGCTCTAACCTCCAGTCAAACCAAACAGATCCCTCAAGTGTAGGTCTCACCCTCATTTCTGGCCTTTTGTGACTGTTACCCTCTCTTCTTAGGCCTGTCCCCATCAGCTACTCAATTCCGTATCTTTTAGAAGGCAGCTCGTGTGTGTGTGTGTGTGTGTGTGTGTGTGTGTGTGTGTGTGTGTGTCATTCTCAAGTGTCTGGTCATTCAACAACTATTTACTGGGTCAGCGAGTTCCCCCAGCCACATTTCCTGCACAATCATCTATCAAAGTGCTTTTTCTTAGTGTATTTAATAGTTTGTTTCCACAACCTGAACCAAACCCTGAGGTCCAGTACTGTTGTGACTTGCTTTTTAGATCTTTCTACCTAAAGGAATGATTGAATCAAACATGTTATCATGAATATGTGAAAAGGGTATTAATGACTGAGAACATATAACATGCTATAGTTCCAAAAAGGTGCATGCCCTTCCTTTAATAAAAATTATTTTCTTAAAAACCCAAAGAAGTGAATTTTGAGAAACACAATTTTTATCATCAGAAAGAGGCTGATAAGAGAAACGGTGGGAGAGTGGATGATTGGTTCTCCATGCCCTCGAAATCATACCACTGAGTCCAATGCATGCTCCAGCAATGGTTCTGAATATCCTGTAATGCCCATGCAGTGATGTAGTCTAGCTTCATCCCCAAACTTGCTTCTATTGTGGCTCCCTAATGAATCTTGGCCACTCGGAACCATGCTGAATTCTCCAGACTCTTCTGGACACTTCTACTTGTTCACATAAAATTTCTGCTGCTTCAAATATCCTTATCCTTGACTGCTCAGTCAGACCTACCACAGTGGAGAAAGTGTGATTGGGATTTGGGCTGATCTGGCTTGACCTGACTAAGTGACATCTGTGAACGGCAGATTCCTTACCTGTAAAAATGAGTTAATCTCACATACTTTCTAGGGTCCCTATGTAAAATCAATGAGATGACATAGGAATTTTCCAGGGAAGAGGTAAAGTATCTAAGCCCTGACTATAATTTGTTAAAGAGGAATACGAGTACTTCTGTCCAAGAAAAGTAAAATCACCAAAGCACAAAGGGTTTTTTTTTAAAAAAATGGTATTTTAAAGAAAAGTTGGAACTGCAGAGAGAAAAGGAGCAGTGTTTCTCTTTTCTCTACATGGTAAATTTTAAGGTTTCTTGTCATTAGGGGAATTTTAGACCAGGTAGCAATTAAGGATTTAACTCAGGTAAGGCAGTCACCTATTGCTTCTGGAAGGAACTGAAATTAGTTTATGACCATGATCCTGAGATGGGTGAGCTTAGAAAATGATCCTCTGAACCCTTCAGAAATGTGAATGAAGCAAAAGAAATAGCAAAGACTGAGAATTTTGTGACGAAGGAATTTCTGTTTCTATCTGAAGCCGATGTTTGCTTAAGGAAACATCCAGACAGCAATTTAGCTAAGTATGTCTCTGCATTTTATTCCATTTTTTTTCAGATGTTCTGGGAAGGGTGTGGGCAAAGATGGGGGAGTCAGTGGTACCCAAAGTTCATAAAACAAATAGCATGAGATCTGTGTCAGCTGCACCGGCCAAGGGTGTTTAGAAAGGGAAAGTGCCTTACATCATGTCTAGCCTCACATAGTGATCAAAAGGATTTTGACATTCAGCTTCATCATAAAATAATATTCCTCCTCTCATTCTAGACAGACAAGCCAAATGAAGTCTCACTTACATGGTAGGACCACTAACTATGTAAGATGCTCTCCTTCGGTCCTTCTTTCCCTCCTCCTCGCTTGCCTCTCCTACCTTCTAGAACATTTTCTACCATCTCCACTTGTTCCTCACACCTCTTTCCCCTTGTAGCTTCCCCACACACCCACACTCCACAGCCTCCGCCCCAGCTGGCTGCCTGCCACTCAGAGCTCCTGTGGACCACCAGCTCCCTCCCATGTGCTGCCTCCACGGTCACCCACAAGAAAGCAGCTCTCAGAACACTCCATAAAAGTGCTGCTGGCGCTGAGAGTCACTGTTTGTACCAAATCAAAATAAACAACTTTTAAAAGCCCCTTAATTCTTAAAATATCAGGCCTAGGATCACTTTTCATTTGCATTCTAATGGACTCTAAAATGCCTCATGAAAATCACTTGGAGACTAATGGCCATGGCTATTGATTTTTTCAGAAGGAAGGGAGCATTAAATAAAAATATTCAGCCTAATTAATTGTAGCAGAACAGAGATGTAAGCTAGTCTACAACTCTAAATATACAGAAAGCTCAAAAAGACAGTGCATGAAGAAAAGCTATCTATCATGGCCAAGGAAGAACACCACAGTCACACTTCTCATGACTAACTGCTCTCACCAGACTTCTCCAGCCCATTCCAATATACAAACAGCATAAATAATATGTTATGTAAAGTCGCAGATAGGCGATTTCTGTGACATCTCTAATTAAAACATATCTTGTAGCTTTGCAGCATCTTTACGTGTATCTCATCCCTTATTGTTGGGCTGATCATCTAAGACCCTAAGTGACTATTGTTAAATTAGTCAGCATCTGACCTCCACAGTCTACTTTACCACATTTGATAGATTTTTGTCTCTGTGTCTTTGGAGCATTTAAGGAATATGAGTGCATTTTGTGTTTCTGTTTGGGAATACTTTCAACTTGGCTGTTATTAGAAATCTCATACTTCACATGTCCATTAAACTAACTTCCTCCTACTAAAACCAAACTAAAAACTTCTCCAACCATAGTCTCTGCATCTCAGTTCATGGAAACTCAAACATCCAATACTTCAAATACAAGAGTTTATCCATCCCTCAGGTCTGTCTGTCTCTCATTCAACCCATCAGGAAATCCTACCAGCTCTACCTTCAAATTAATCTAGAAACCAACCACTTCCCCCTATTATCTCTAGTGTGTTTTTATGATATAATTGTTCCCTTTTTCTTTGACAGAGTATTTCCCCAGAAAGCATTCAGGAGTATCCTTTAAAATATAAGTCAGATCATGTTCTTCCTTTGCTCAAAACTCTACAAGGTCTTCCATTTTACCCAGAGTAAAAACCAAAGTCCTTATAATTCCTTACATATGAGTTTGCTATGGCTGCCATAACAAATTGACACACAGCCTGGGAACCTTGAACAACAGAAATGTATTGTCTCACAGATCTGGATGCCAGAAGTTCAAGATCAAGGTGTTTGGAGGGCTGTTTCCTTCTGAGGACTATAAGGGAGAATCTGTTCTGCGGATCACCCTAGCTATTGTGCCTTATGGGTAAACACTGGCATCCTCTGACTTGTAGAAGCATCACGTCACCTTGTTCTGTGACTTTGTCTTCACATGGTATTCTTCCTGTGTGAGTACCTGTGTCCGAATTTCCCCTTCCTGTTAGGACTTCAGTTATACTGTGTAAGGAGCCCACTTCACTCCAGTGTGACCTTAACACATTTACAATAACCCTATTTCTATATAAGGTCACATTCTGAGGTTTTCAGTGTCAGGAATTCAACATGTGAATTTGGAGGAAACACAACTCAGTGTTTCATACCCTTAAATCCTACAGGACCTGGCCTCACGAGGTGCCCTCCTGCTGACTCCTGCCTTGACACAGCTTGCTCCACTCCAGCTGCACCAGCCTCCTTGCGGCCCACATGCAGGCCAGGATACTCAGCCACCAGGACATTCATACTCAGTGGTCTCTGTGCCTAGGAAGCCTAGGAACCCTCCCCTCTCAGTATCCTTAACTTCTTTAGGTCTTTGCTCCTAATGTCACCTGGTCAATGAACTCTCCACAAACCACCCAGTTTTAAATTAAAACCTAGATTCTCTCTCACACACACACACGCCAATGCCCTTCACCTTGCTCTATTTTCCTGTCCACAGCACCTAGTCTTTTTAATATGATACAGAACTTACGATTTATTATATTTATATCTGTCTTCCCCCACAAGAACATAAGCTCCATGAAGGGAAGTGATTTTATTTACTGTACTCATTGAAACATCCTAACTCCTTCAAACTCTACCTAGAACCAAGGAAGCTGACAAAAAAAAAAAAAAAAAAAAATTGTTGAAAGAACAAATGAAATAGAAATTGACTGAGTCTTCTAATTCGTAAGAAAAATCACAAGCTGACCAGCATCCTTTCCTTAAGAAATCCTGAGGAAATCATTCCAAGAACAGGGAGGATCTTCACAGAGGCACCCCTGAGGCAGCATACAATCTTCATTTGGGAAACAGAAGCTCTGAGTCCGTCTGAGGAACAAGCCCCATCCCTCAATCAAGCAATTTAGGCTGAAAAATTCATTTTACTATTTCTATTTAGAATTTTGAACTGATCATTTTGAATTAACCATTTTGACTACAGACAATCAGAAATTCCCACTTCACTGCAAGTCTTCACTTTATTTTGGGCAACCTAGATATGAGAAACCCCAAGGGTGAGGTGTTTTCATTAAAATGTGTGAACAGACTCCTACTACCGTAGGCCACAGTGCTACAAAAAATAATAATTGCACTTCAAGATTTGGCAGTCCTTGCTGTAGGAAACCATGTGCAGGCCATACAATTTTATTTTAAGCAAAATGTTCCTCAGAGGGAAAAAAATAATGAAATCTGATTGGGGAAATGGAAAAGTGACTTTTTTTTTTTTAAATGTTGTTCATATAGGAAGACTCAGAATGGACTCAGACCATGGGGGCTAACATTTGCAGCTTATTTGTTCATTTAAGTTAATGTTTTCCTGGTACCTCTGGTGGATCCACAGTGAGTCATCCACACTCTCACCTGCTCTCCTGTGAGAGCAGCATCCATTTCTGAGATGACTCTGCAGGATTCAGAGGCAGATGTTCCTGCAACCTGGCTGCTTTGATGTCCCCGAGTTCCAGGAGACCTTGGATCCTTGTAATGAACCTTTTCCTTTGCTTAATTTAACTTTACCACTTCTAATGGAATAGATGTATGTTTGGTACCTGTTTTCCACTGTCTAGTTTGCATGTCCTCTGTTCCCTTGATACAATTTTTCAGTATTTGATATCAACACTTTGCTCCACAATAAGAAAAAAAGTTTGGTTTTGTTTTATGAAATTCTCTTTTCTTGTTGTTGACAGTAGATATTTATAAAATACTCATAGGTGATGCTTCTACTACCAAAAAAAAGGTAGAAAGTTGGCAAAAAAAAAAAGAGTCATGCCATATAGTTATAATTTCTTCGATCAAAATGCTCACATATAATCCAGATCCTGAAAAGGTTAAATATGAATAACTATCAAGTAAGATAAATAAATGCCTCAATAGAGACATTTATATTGTACTCAGGTTTTCAAATATAAATGTCAGCAATATGCTCAGGCCACTGAATGTTTGTGTTGCATTGATTTCTTTGGTTCATTCACATGATGCCTGTGAAAATGACTGCTATCATTCTCTTTACATATTAGTGCATAACTTCAACACTGTAATTTTAAAACATATAATTCAAATACCAGATTTAATGGTCACTTAAAATAAACCATTTCTTTCTTTCTGAAATCAGTCAATCAGCCTCCTCCACCTACCCATCTCTTATTGACTAAGGATAATCAGATGGTTTCTGAAGAATATGGAAAACGGAGCATGAAAAAATAAATATTTCAGTGACCCTTTCTTCCCTAAAAAATATTATTATACAACAGTTTTAAGTTTCTAACAAACTGTGATTTTATGATATTAACTATCAGAAAAAGTAACAGAACTAGTATAAATACATTTTGTACAAAGTCTATTATGTCCTGCCGGCAACACTATGTCACCCACAGACCCACAGGCTGTTACACTACCCTGCATTTCCAAAGAAACTGTCTCCCACTGAGAGTGGACATGGTCAATAAGGAAGTATTTTCGTGGGATGGGGAGTGACACAGAATGATGATACAGAGGGGTGGGGTGATGGAGAAGTATGTGCATAACTTCTTTGTATTACGCTTAGTTTTCCATTCTAAAGACTCTTGCCACCAACCCATTTGTTAATCAAAAACTATCAGGCACCAAATGTAGGTATAAAAGAAAAAAAAAAAAACTAATAGGGAACATAGACATTACATGATTTCTAAGCATGATGATTGTTATGAAGAAATACAAGTGCCTTAGGCAAAACAGAGCCAAAACCAGGATGCCCCCATAGTCCCTGGGTCTCCATAGCATACAGGTCTACACCTACCAACTCAGCAGCTCCTCTACCCATACAGTCCCATTAGGTGGGGTGATGACTCATTTCTATAGATGAAGAAAGAGGGACTGAAAATGTTTAAGGATTTGGTAGCAGTTTTGTAATGCAAAGATTGTAATTCATGGAGTCATATTGTTCTCTGATAAGTGAATGCTGATCCATAATGGGGACAGGGGAGACATGGGAACTTTGATTGGGCAAAGAGGAGGGAGGAGAGTGAGGGTGCATGAGGGCAGGAAAGAGGGTGGAATGTGATGGACACCATTACCGTAAGTACATGTATGACTGCACACATGATATGACGCTACTTTGTGTACAACCATAGAAATGTAAAGTTGCCCTGCAATTGTGTACAATGAATCAAATGAATTTTGATATAATATATACCTCATTAAAATAAATTTTAAAAAAAGATGGAACCAATATCCTGGCTTGCCTGAGACTGAAGTTTTCTGAAACATAGGACTTCCAATCTGGGGAAACTAGGTTGGTCCTTGACCTTATCAAAGCCCAGGTCTCCTAAATCCACTCCAAGTTCTCTTCCCAATGCACCTGGGACTTATTTTTTCTTCTTTTTGAAATTAACTATGTATTTCATGGTGTAAAGCTTTCCAGTCATTGTCAATATACACAATGAGACTTGGAGGCAACAAATGATAAAGTAAATTTGTCCAGTGACTAATGAAAAATTGTTTTCATTTTTTTAAGAAAGCAGATGTAACATTTTTCATTAATGCCTTTTACTTACATATATGTTGCATGTGTTCCAATTAGAAGTTTCCTGAGAAAGCAACATACTGATAGCAGTGTTTTAATTATAACCAAAATTTCTATGTGAGATTTTCCATATTGATTACAGCATTAAGGTTTTCTGATTTGTATTAGATTTTCCTAAGATTTTCATTTTCTGTTTTCAGAGTTCTTTACTGTCTTCATCTTCAAAGAGTTATTTCATCTAATCATCTGTTTGATCTAACATCTTCTAAATGTTTCATTAGCAATTTCCTGTAGTTTCTCAGAGTTCTTGAAAGGTAGTAAAATATGATGATCAAGAACCAGGACCCTAATTCAAGGCATAGATTCAAATCCTAGGACACTTTCTTTTTGCATGACCTTGGAAATGTTGCTACAATTCTCTGTAGTTCAGATTCCTGATATGTAAAAGCAAATGATCATAGGGTCATTCATTCCTGTTCATCAGGATTTAATAATTTCCTACATTGGAAAATTTAATACAGTTCCAAGAATATAGTAAGTGCTTAATATCTGTTAGCTAATATGAATTTAGTATTAGGTTCAATAATTTTTATGTTTCTAAGATTATATCTCTAAAATTAATAATAGAAATGCAATTACAAGAAATATATATACACATGTGTACATATACACTGTTATTTTAAAATAATGAGAAATTTAGAGTTGCCTTTTTTTTTAAAGCAAAGGTTCAACTCACGATGTGCGATGTGACAGTGGGGTATGGGGTGCTCTAGAATGTACAAAGACATTTAGATCCAGAACTCAAGGGAGACATTTGGGTAGATGGGTGGTAGTTGCAAATGGTCATGATCTAGTCTGCTTTGTAGAGACACTCCCAGAGAGACTCCTAGAAACAAGTGAAGGCAATGAATCCTCAGAATAAGAGTGGAGAGTGGGCGGACAGGATAAGAGAAGCAGCTGTGTCTATTAGAGAGTGGATGCTCAATCTGCAATGGTCATTTAAATCAAGGATTCAGACACCCTCTTTGAAGAGACCAACAAAGTGTTTGTTCGCCCATCTTGGTCAGAGTGAAGTGCAATGTTGAAGACAAAAGTCAAGCAACTGTGTCAAAGTGAGTGGGAGGGATGGAAGTGAAAACAGCAGTTGTGGCAACTCTTTAAGCTAGAAAGGAAGAGAGACTGTGATAAAGAGCATTAGTATTGAGGAAACGTGATGCATCCTCCTCCTCACGTCAGCGCTAGAAGCAAAGCTGGGCATCTGTGGCACAGCTCTAAACCAGGACCAGCTCAGAATTGAGACCCAGTAGGAAGCCATGGGCGAACAAAAAGAGAGCCAGAGCCACCCAGGTGACCTAAACTAGGCATATAGACCTGGGGAACGAGGATCAAAATAGTCCAAAATAAACAACAGAGAATGCAAATGATGGGGTGATTCAGGATTACCTAGAGCAGGATTTTAGCAGGTGACTTTCTTGTGACAGCTCTTATTTGTGTTACTGGCTCAGGAGGGATCATATGAACTGCAAAAGTTTCCAAAGCCTTAAAGAGGAAGATGGGGGCTGGCAGTTTTTAGTTTTTGGTTTTTTTTTTTTTTGTTTTGTTTTATTTTTTTCATGTTCAAGTTGAAAGGGACTGTGAAGGTCATGGAGGTAGAGTCTTTTAACATGTCTATTTATTCGGTCATATGATAATTACTACCTGCCATGTTGCTGCATGTGGGATACAGCTTTATGGGAGCTTCACCTCAAGGGTCTGTTTTTTGTTTTGTTTTTTTTGTTTTTTTTCAGCTATTCAATATTTGGCTTATTTTTATTGTGTTTCTATGTTTTTAACAAATCATTCAGCTTTGAGATCATTCACCTTTGGAATGTTTCTTTCTTTCCCTTTCATTTGCCATCCATCTAAACATTGCAAATTCACTAATTGGAGATTGACAGCCAAGAATCATCCCCCAATTACCCTTGGTCAGCTGAAAGTCCCATTTCCCTTCTAAGTTCCATGCTGCCTAAGCACTTGTCCACATCCAACCTTTCTATTTCCAGTGAAGAATAAGCCCTTGAAAGAGGGCATTGAATAAGTCAATTGGGGTTCAGGAAATTAATAAATATGCATGTATTACTGATCATTAAAGGAATACAAAACAAGGTTAAAAAGGACATAATTTTGTACACTTATTCCTACCATTAGTTCACCTACTAAAAACATTTTGTTTTCATCAGCAAATATGCTTCTGGTCTTCAAAATTAATGTTTAATAGAAATTAAGGAGTAATAAGCTCACAAATCTCACTATTTCAATAAGCATTCACTAGTCAACTCGAAATAGTAGAGTGAAACCACTTTAACCCCAGAGGCATGAACATTTTTCTGTTATCAATAGGAGCAAGAGTTCTGAGGTACTATTGTGCATCAAGGAGGCTATAGATAATAATGTAGTGGTCATTTCAAAAAGCTAGAAGAAAGGATTTAAAAGCTTTTAATATCATGAAATCATAAGTGTTTCAGGAGATGATGTTTAATCTGATTTAAACATTATACAATGTATACATGTATTAAAACATCATGTGATAACCTTTAAACATGTACCATTTTGTGTACATATCGTATACACTTGTTTATCAATTTCACAAGATTTAAAATAGCATTTTTCGATTCCTTATTTTATAGTACAAAAAGAAGAAGAATGGTTATCTGAATCCAAGTAAAGGGCAGGCCTATCCTTTTCTGTCTAGCTCTGGGTGATGAGTAATGACAAGAGTACATTGAGAACTTTCTGTGTTCCACCTGGGAGCCACCAGTACACAGGACATTAACAAGCTGAAGTCTGTCCCAAGGAGAACAAATAGGATAGAGAAGGTCCTATAATGTGACAAAGAGCTAAACAGGCATATGATAGTGTAGAGATCTGAAAACAGTTGAGTTTAAAGAAAAGAGGACTCATCTAAAGAGCCAGGTGAAAAGAGCAGCCCATTAGCTGCCTTCAAATATTCTAAGGACAATATTGAGATTTTCACATTGTGAAAGGGGGAAAAAAAAAAACGTGATAAGCAATTATAGTTCTGGCATGTTTCTTTGCTTTTTGTCATTTGTAACACCCTGCTGCCTTCCAAGAAGGCTAGATCCTGATACCTGGAGGATCCATTGCTTGCTAAACACCAGGCGGTTGTGGGGGGAGATGAAAGGACTAAACCCATTGAATAAGAAGATAGATAGAATAACTGAGAGAGCATGGGGTTCCCAGCAGACAGGATCTAGGGAGATTTGGACACTAGAACAATCTGAGACTGGGGTTTCAAGAAAGAAAAGATTCAGTGTATGGCAGTCAAAGAGAAATTTTGAAGAATTGCAGAAATAAGTTCTTTTAATCAAAGTAATGAATACAGCTTTAAAACCACATAGAATAAAAATGTTCACAATAAAACACAATGTCTTGCCACATTGTTCTTGAGCCCCAAAACTGTTTCAGAGGTAATAACTATTAAAATATTCTGAGTTTAGTTCTTTGTTTTCAAGAACTATACTTATATTTTAGTTGCCATATTTCTGCATTATATGTTAATATGAGCTTTGAAAATCCTTATCTTGTAACCATAAGTACTTAATATGCATAAAATTTTTCATTCTCTTCCTACCCCATTGCCTCAGTATAGCTTAATATCCGATCATTCACTCATTGTTATGGTTCCTTTATAGTTAGTTTTTTTGTGTGTGTGTGGGTGTGGGAGGGGTGTTCTAGGGACTGAGCCCAAGGGTGCTTCATCACTGAGATACATTCCCAGTTCTTTTTATTTATTTTTAATTTTGAGACAGGGTTTTGCTAAGTTGCAGAGGATCTTGCTATGTTGCCAAGATTGGCCTTGAACTTTATGATATGCCTGCCTCAACCTCCCAGTTTGCTGAGATTGGAGGTGTATGCATCATGTCCAGCTATCTTCACACATTTTGTTTAAACAATACTTACATAATCAGTTACATTCATACCTAGATCCTGACACTTTGCTCCTGTCCCCTTTCTCTTCCCAACTCCATATTTTACGCTATTAAAGAAAAACATTTTCTGTTCTGTAAGCTATTATTAGGTATTCTATGTTTTATCTAATTGCAAAATTGGAAGACAATTAATAACATTTTCATCTTAGGACTTGGTAAATATTGTGTAAAGTCATATGGTTTCTGAAGTAAACAACATTCCTTCAAAGTTTCAAAACTCATAGTTTGTGTGCTATCCTAAGATTGTACAAAGAAATCTCATTTTTATACTCTACCAAAAGCCTAATGCTGCTGCATTTTGTGTGCCCTAATGTTTGTGAATCTTATGCAATGGTTGTTTTACCTGGAAATTCTGATTGCCTTTTGTGCGTGCATGCATACATATATGGTCAAACAAACAATACAGGGAAGTCCTTATTCAAGACTATTACAATGGAAAAGGGGCAAAGTGTAGCAGGGTCCAAATATTTGCAAGAAGCCCCCAAGAGCGTAATATGTGAAGCTGTGCAGGTGAATTCAAAGCTGGAATGGAGACCCCAGGAACTGTGAAATATTAGTAATGTGAATTGTGCACCAAGAAAAGTTGCTGTGGAGAAAGTCAGGCTAAGAGCGCATGTGCACTGCAGCCACCAGGGTCAAAGGAGTGGGTTGCCCAAGCCCTTTGGAAATAGCATCTTGCCATCAAGTGTTCAAGATGCTGTATGCAGCTACAGGTGGAGTTACGGGCTTAGTTTGCCCAACTGGGTTTTAGTCTTGCTTTGGCCACATTCCTGCTTTCAATGCCCCCATTCTCCCCTTTCAAATGGGAATGTTTATTCTGTGCCACTGTATATTGGGTATATGCTACTTGCCTTTGGTTTTTCACAGGGGCTCATAAATAAGAGTTGGCCTTGAGTCTCAGATGAGACTTTGAACTTGGACTTCTGGACTTAGGACTCTCGGAAATGAACTAATTGCATTTTGCATGGTGAGATAGACATGAGCTTTTGGGGGCTGGGGGAGAAATGGTTTGGGTATGTGGTATCCCCCAAAAGCTCCTGTGCTCATGCAGTAATATTCAGAGATGCAATGATTATATTGTGAAAGATGTAACCTAATCATTCCATCCTAATTTGAAGGGCTGACTGGGTAATAACTGGGGAGGTGGGGCAGCGGGGACATATCCTAGAAATGTGCATCTTCCCTGTGTCATTTTTCATCTTCCTTCTCCCTCTCTGTGCTTCCTGACCTCCCATGAGCTGAGCAGCTTTCCTCCTGTATCCCTTTCCCCATGATGTGCTGCCTCTCCTTGGTCCCAGAGCAAAAGCTAGCTATCTATGAACTGAGACCTCTGAAACCATGAGCCCCAAATAAACTTTTCCTCCTCTAAGTTGTTCTTGTCTGATATTTTGGTCCCAGCAATGCAAACACTGATTAAAACAGGGCTCGAGACTTTCCAAAAAGGATTTACCTATCTTTTCTATGTTTTCCTGTTTTTTTTTTTTTTTTTCTAGACACAGGTTGATTTTGTAGATAGCCAGAGCCATTAGAAAGGACTTTACTGGCCCCCCACCTTTCATCTTCACCCCTAGTCCCATCCCTGCCACCTCCCTGGCATGCACTTGAGTGGTTACAACTGGGCCAGTGGGATGGGGGTAGAAGGATAGGGCTCATGGCCAGGTTAGGGTTTTGCCACCTGCAATGCTGGATGTCCATCCACCAGAGCCACTACTGCCAGAACCCAGGACAAGGTAAAAGGCCATGGCCAATACCAGCATCTTCCATCTCCAACCAGGAACCTGGAGGCTGTGCAGCCACCTCCATCTCCTGAGACCATATGCAACTGCAGACTGCATGTCCCTGTGAGCCCAGCCCTGTTGTTTACATAAGCGCTGCTCCTCATGATACCTCTGTTTACTGGTGACGAGTTCTGCTCTCTCACATGTTGAAGTATAACATTAGAGATGTGCGCCAAGTGTGCTGAGGCAAGCTTATAAAGCAGAGTTTATTTAAAAAGCAATAATATAGACTTCTCCCAGGAGGGCCATAGCTGGTATCCTGGTATTCCAAGAAGTGAGGGTCTTCTGCCCTATTTTTTTTTTTAAGGTCTTAGGCTTCCTTTGTCCTCCTGCTTTCTTTCCCTTATCTCTCTCCTTCCTGCCTATGTGACTAGACCCAGGAGTTGCTAGGTGGGATGGTCAAAAGGTCAGAGGCAGATGGGGTAGAGGGGCCAAGGTAGGGTGATCTGGGCAGGCAGGGGACATAATTAACAACTCCCTGTAGGGAGGGACAATCCCTGGGACAGGTTACCTTGCAACAGGTTGGAGCAGGGGGCTTTATTTTGAGAACAGCTGAGGAAGGGCTCTGAAGGAATTAACATTTCAATTCCTCCATTCTCTGGATCAGACCCTTGCCTATTTGCCTGTTTAATTCTGGCTTCATTCACGTCCTCAGAGAGCCCATCCAAGAATCCTGGCCCATGCACTGTCCACTTATGCTGGAACACAAGACCCAATAAAGCTTCATTTGGATAGCATTGCTTGATTCTTCATGACTTTCATGACTTCTATCTCAAATTGAGCAAAAGAACCCTCACATGAGCTGGGAACTACTAAAATCTGGGAGCTAGTAACATCAAAAATAGCTGTGTTTTGCTCCTTCATGATTAATATCCCAAATCGAGCAACTGATCCTTAGAGATTTCTGGGCTGTGAAGTTGGCAAGGGGCTAGGAGAAGATTCATATCTCAAAAGGGCAGAGAAAGAATCTACAGTTACAAGTTTTATTAGGTGAATGATGTTTAAAAAAAAAAAAGGAAATCAGAGGTCTAGAGTTAGAAATTAGTCTACCTGAATTTAGTTAGTAGAACGATGTGTGCATGTGACCATATCCCTAATATATTCTACCTTTTTTTTAAACTATTTTCCTCTTCTATCACATTTTTCTGAATTCTACTCTTACTGTTATAATTAGAATAAGCTACAATGTCCAAAATTAAATAACTATACACTGAATGGATTAATAAATGAAACAGGTAGGAGACTTGATATAATTTGCTGTACAATAATTGTCATTTCTGAGGTAGGATAGAAGAAATATGAAATATGAGCCAGAAAGGAAGGACAGGAACCAAATTTAATTCAAAAGGTCCAAAAACTCTTCCAGGCCTATAACTCCCTAACCTAGACTCTCTCCCAAGCATACCCCTCCCAAATTTCTGGGAAACCTATAAATTTTAAAGTTAATCATAACCCATTTGCTTAATTAACCTTCCAATAAATAGAGACACTATTTTGAGAAACCTATAATTTAGGGGGACTTTTCTGTGCTATTGATCAGATAATGAAGACCACATCAGCCAAAGGATCCTGAGATTGACCTTCCTATACCCACCCCTCATTTAGAAAAAGATGACCTGGGAATCCCAAAAGTACATCTCTCTCTCTCCCAAGATAGCCTACATTTCCCCCATTGAATGTGTAATCCTTGCTAAACCTCCTGGATCTCCCTTGGGACATAGCTAGCATTCTTGAATGTATATCTACTGTCTTAATCTGCCTATGCCTCTGAATAGCATGTGTTGAAATTCTTTTCTGTCACATATGGCAAGGACCCCACCCCACCCCCATACCCATTCTCCAAGTTAAATTTTCTCTTCTTCATTGAAACTTCTCAGGGATTCTTCTCTGGAGACACCTCTTTTCCAGTGACAGTTCCCATTGTCTTTTCCTGTGCTACCTCACAGGTATGCTGTCATGCAAAGTTCACCAGAACCTACCTTTCATACTGAGAAAATGTCTACTCAATGTGTTTTCAGAGTTGCTGGCAACCCAAATTCCCCTAACATGCTGGGAGGTAATAAAGATGGACTTGACTATGGACTCCCTGAAATTATAGCAGTTAGAGAGTCATTTAGGTTAATGAATGAAATGAAATGCTCTTGGAGGTATGTCATATTTAAAAAACAAGTCCATTTGTCATTCACCAGCTCAAATGATTTAATGACCCCAGCATGAAAAAGTTAATAGCAAAATGTTTTAGGATTACCTTGCAGTTCCTTTACTATATAACAAATGACTACCTTTACTTCTCACCTCCTTTCACAGTATCCTATACTCCAACCTGACAGACCTACTTGCTCTCACACACACACCCCATTCTAATTGGGGCACCTGTTTAAATGCTTTTCTGAAACAGAAACGACCTATTATTAATCTTCTAATATTATGTTGAATGTACATTTATAGTATTGGTCTTTGTGAGAACAAGGTCACTCTATGAATCTGGGAACAGAACTTGATCTGAACTATGAACCCAATTTGTCAATTATCATCATTCCCAAAGTCCCTTAGAGAAACTGTTTCCTCTGGGCCAGAAATTTTAAGGCAACAAATTATACTCTCAGTCTCACCTTGACCACATAGAGGTAAAGGTCCAAGAAGAATGGCTTATATGTGGGGACGCAAGAATGGAGGGTCCTTGAGGGATTTTAAGTCTTGAGGACTACAGATAACCACCTCAGACAGGAATGGCACCAGCCAAGACAGGGGAGCTCTGGAAAAGAGAAATCTATAATAGGATTGGAAAATCAGCACTTAGACATCTAACATGCTCTTAAACTCCACGTGTTATGTCCTCCGCTGGTATTCTTTATTGTTTTCCAAGTTCCATCTGGTTTCCCTGAGCTAAGAGGAGCCAAGTCAATGGTCCATGTCTGAACTCTGGCCACAGCTAGTGGTAGCAATGAGAGAATAAGTCAAGGGCAACTGGTCAGGGTTACAGGGTCTGAAGACCTTCCTCTAGTGATGAGTTTCCTCTGCTCAACTTACCATTTCTGAGAATTTGAACTAGTGAAGGAGTGAGGGTACGTGATCTGCCTACATCTTTTAATGATGAATTATTCTTCTCCCAGCCACTTCTTTTCAACGCCCCCTCATCCTAAAGATGTCAAATGTCATTTCGTCTGTGCAAACTTCACTCCCTGGACAGAGTGCCATTAAATTTTACACTGTGTAATTAGAAAACACTGCTGTATTCAAAATCTGGGTATGTGTTTCCTAATCCATTAAGGGAAGGTGTTGAACCCTTCCTCTCAGTTTCTCTATGAGGATATAATAAGAGGACACACTGGACAGCTCCTGGCATGGCTCTTGGCATTTTTCCTCTTTCTGGCTGCACTTGGCTCCCACTATTATGATATTCTTCCATATCTCCAAATTGTGGCCTCCTTGAGGGCAAGGAGTATTTTTTTTTCCATTTTTTTTTCATTGTGCTTAGCACAGCCCCAAAGATGTTTGGCAATAAATGTTGACAGAGTTGAATAGAGATTTTGTATCATCAATTTGATTTCCTTTTAAAATCTACCTGAAGTCAAACTAAATAGAAGGTATTTGGGTGGCAGAAGGAGAAGAGAAGTCATTTGGGAAAGTGTTGTTTGGCTTTATTAAGGAGTTGAGTGACTTTGAAGCAGTGGAATAACTTTGTGATGTTGTCTTTAGAGAGCACAGATTGTCCTTGGAAAAGGGACCATGAAGAGAAGCAGAATAGGGCCCAAGACAGATATCACCTATTTCTGCAGATTCTCTTCAGTTCCCTTTATAGCTTACAATATTCTCCAGACAAACAATTCCGCTTTCTTCTCCAGGAAGCACAGGATGTGAGCAATGCCCTGGAGACACTTAAGGGGATACCTGCCCTCCTTGCAGGCCCTGGTGTCACCTGCTGCCTCCCTGAAAACTGGTATGGACAAGGAAGGAAGAGGGATGGAGTGAACCCAAAGGGAAGACTCAAACCCAAATTTCAGAGTGCATTCCTCAACATGAAGGAGACTCTCTGATCCTTACTTAAATGAGAGGAATAGACTTCACCAAATCACCCTGTTTCTCTGTCTGCAGTAACCTATGATCAGGGCAGGGAGGCAGTGTGCACTGAGTGCCATTTCTGGACTAGGCCCAGGTCTAGGCACTTTATCCACATTCACTTAATTCTCACAAAACTATCATATTTCCATTTGCACTGTAAAATGAAGCCAAGAGGAGTCATAACATTTATAATAAATAACAAAGCCACCCACACTTCTCTGACTTCAAAGTCTTACCTCTTGCTGATCCCACACTGATGTCCCCATGTTAGGATGCTAAAATTGCAGTCTGAGTGTCACAGATAACCCATGACAGTGAAAAGCTTGGCTGCTGGCTCTCTCCCTGGCTCTAAAGGCAGTGATAGCTTCCAAATGTCCACGACTGTAATTGGATGTAGCCTCCAGATCTGTTGTGCTCTGTACTGGTTGACAGAGCTCATTCATTTAGTCACAGTCTAATCTTGAGCTCTTCATTGGGAATTTCAACTTTTGATAGAACCAGAGACATGGCACTGTTCCCTCTACTTCTATTAATTTGTATTCATTAAATTACTTATGTGCCACTCCAGGAAGCTCCAGTATTAATATTTTGACCTGGCAAACAGCAAAAAGATTAACTCAATCATGTGAAACCATTAATGCAAATTTGCAGCTAGAATTATAACACAGCCTGAGATCAAAAGTCGGTGGTCTGTATGTTCTTTTGAGTATTATTTTGAGTGGAAAGTTAAGGATGAAAGTAAATCAAATTAAGAGTGGTTCTACCCTGTAATCCCTCAAAGACTCATTGGGCTATTTAGTCCAATGCCTCAAAGAGCATAAATAGCTATATACTGGTAATATGGCTTTGATGTCTATAGAGTACACTTAAAAAAGTAAGTGCAAAGTCAAGTACAGGACTGATGCAATTATCAGTATAATTAGGCCAAATATTTTCTACATGAATATTTAACTGTTGGTCATTACTCAGGGAGGATCTTGCTTATACCATTCCTCCAAATGTTTTAACTCCCCACTTAGATATACACAGCTTTAAGATTAGAGGCCAATGTTTCACTTTTTAGTGCAATAAATTAATATACCATTCAGCCTCTTAAGAATGGAAATGGAGTAATGTGCATTGTAGAATGGTCTTGCCTTGGACCTTCCGTGGAATCCACACATTCCTGGAAAATGCATTTAGTACAGAATTCCAGGAATCTAAGAATTTCCTGATCTCCCTATAGCTCATCAGCACCCCCTCCAATACCCTCTTGAGTTCTAATCAATATGGGTGACTTAAGTACAATTAGATAAGGTCAAAGCCTACCCCAAACAATCCACTCTGTGTCTCCCCAGATATTATTTGGGTTCTGTTACCACTGAATATTCTTGATTATACGATAAAGTGTAGTTTTGATACAGCCTATATTTTGTGTTTAGAGGACATAGCGTCAGAGCTTTTTCTTTCAAGTTGTTGGGAAGCTGGAATAGTCAATAAATTGCTATGATCCTTTGCAAACTATATATAATGTATTGAAAAAAATATACCTCTGTAAGTGTCTAACTTAATCCCTTTAGCAATGAAGAGGATCATATTCAAGGGAAAGATTGACATTTGATCACATCAAAATCCATGACTCTCCCAAACCCATTATTTTGGGAGGCCATTCTCAAGCAAATTATTAAGAGGGAACTCTGGAGTTTTATTTGTATAGCTATCTTCAGCTTATACAGCACCTTAACATGCATTAGCTCATTTTGCCTTAAGAACCACCTGATACAGACAGAGAATACTGTCCACATTTTACAAAAAAGAAACCAAGGCCAAGGCTTAGAGGAGATAAAATGGCTTATCCAAAAATCACAAGATTAGTAATGTCCACGACTGTAACTGGATGCAGCCTTCACATTTGTTATGCTCTGTACCGGTTGACAGAGCTCATTTATTTAGTCACAGTCTAATCTTGAGCTCTTTATTGGAAATTCAAATTTTGTAGAAGACTAGAACCCAAGCCCATATTTCCTAACTCCAAACTCAGCGTTGCCTGTACTCTTTCCCATCTCATGAAATGATAGGAGAAAAAGGACCATCAAGAACTAACCTTTCATACCTGCACTTTCCACTCTTAGATATTTAGAGACCTTTAGACCTACTTAAGACCTTAAGGAAAAGGACTTAGTAAGCTAATAAGATTATGTTTAGTCACTGGAAATTAATTTTCCCTCTCAGTTCCCCTGCAACAGTAAGGCATAAGTAATCCAAAAGAGTGTAATTACTGTAGTGAATGGGCTAAAGAGCTAATGGCTAAATATGACCCTAAATGTAGCCAACCCTTAATGGACAGCCGTTCCCATTCTATGCACCTTGGGTTTTTTCAGAAATGCAACGGAAATTTGCTTTTGCCGTATTTATCTATTTCCTTATGTAACTGACCTTAAGCAATTGTGTAACAGGACAAGGCTGTGATTCAGGGCACTGTTCTCTCCTGTTTAGTATTATTAGAAGCTATTGGAGAAACACTGCCAGTATTCTCCTAAATGGAATCTTTTAATGTTCTATTTAAAGACCTTGTTGTGTTTTCCTGTGACAAGGAATAAAATATAAAGTTGTCACATATAAGTCTGCAAAAGGGTGATTACTCATTTTTAGGAAATACATTCAACTCCAGGATATTTTGTGTGGTGGAGAGATAAGAAAGAAAACTCACCATAATTAAAACAGGACACATGCAGTACAGGTGTGCCATAGATAACATATTACTGAAGAGATCAGTATGGACAAGTAGAGTCATTTTCCTAAACGTCTTACCTAAATCAGTACAACAAAGAAAATTAAACTATATTCATAAGTGTCTCTATGAAACAATCTCATGTTAGATTTTCCCCCTAAGAATTTAATATTAATTCATTTGAAAATATTTTGTTTAAAAAAAAACCCTCAGTGACCAGAGAGTACTATTAAAATTTGTTAATATGCTCTTCTCCAGAAGAAAATATCACAGCGTTGAAAAGATGCTGTGTATAAAAACCAATGAAAAACAACAGATTAAAAAAAAATCATGTTCACCAAAATTCATTTGGTTTTAATCCTGCAATGACTACACACCAGTGCCACCAAGCAATGCTACAGGGAGGATGACCTTCTTCCTTTCCTGAAATTGATCCAGTTTCCTAAAGGAGATGCATGGAATTGTCACAGCCTTAGACTTGTATCCAGGGTTCCAGTCTTTTGCCAAAACACTCATTTTCCACCAATCAGCCTCCCTCAGTTCTTCCCTCCTCTTTACCAATTCCAGTCTGTGAGGAATTTAGTCTATAGAGATTTATTTGGCTTATGGTAATTGATAACAGCAACAACCTCATCCCTGAAGGAAGACTCCTTCCTTTTAGCAACACATCTCCTGACCTACCCTAGCCTCAGTAAAGTGAACCTTGTCTTTCTTGGGCTACAATGTAATAGTTTAGAACCACAAATTTAACATTAAATACATGTGTTAAGAATTAGCACCTAAATAGTAATAGACAAATCATTGTTTCTTAAGTGAATCCTGGAAGGTTTTAAGGAAACTATGTTACACTTCTGATATATTTCATTTAAAAAAATATTTTTAGTTGTAGTTGGACACAATACACTTATTTTATTTATTTGTATGTGGTGCTGAGGATCAAACTCAGGGCCTCGCACATATGAGGCAAGCACTCTACTGCTGAGCCACAACCTCAGCCCGCTAATATATTTCTTGAAGATTTCTACCCATTCTGTTTCTCAGCATTCAAACTCAGGCCACTATAGGGTATGGAGCCAGATTTTTTGGAGACTGAGCTTTGCTTTCTTCTTCTGGCAACCCATTTCTAAAGCTGTAGATGAACCACAGAAGGCTCAGAGGAAAAGAAGAAGAATGATTCATAAGCTTGGATAAAATGATTGGTTAGGGGATGTTATAGGAATTTGTACCCAAGCAAGTTGCTCTAGCATGTAGAAGGGAATTTCAAGGCCACATATCTTATGGGTGTAAGTGTCAGGAAGGCATATGAACATCTTTGCTGAGTTCAAAGAAAATCAACCACATATAGATGTGTGTTTATTAAGAAAAAGAAAAGCCTTCAAATGTTCCTTTAGTCATCCATCTTCATAGGTAAAAATAAAGAGAATGGTGTTGAAGAATAAAAACAAAAAACATAGCACAATATACCTGAATGTCAAGCCCTAAACAAAAATATACAATTTGTGTAGGCAGGTTGATGAATAGGTGCACACACTAGAAAAAGAATGCAACAAGGAAAGAAAGAACAGCAAAAATGTCTTCTCTTTACAGGTTTCTTCAAGTCATCTAAGAAAAGTGGGGAGTAATGAATAGGGAGAGAAAGGAAAAGGGGGAGAGAGAGGGGAAGGAAGGAAGGTGGGGGAATAAGATTGGCCACATGGTGATAATTTAACTAAGTGATGTATACACATATTTCATTATTCTGTTCTCTCTACATTTGTATTTATTAGAAAACATCCATAATAAAAAAGAAAAAATACTAATCTGACAAGTAACCTAAAGAGCAATACTGAAATCTGGTCTAATATAACTATCAACAAAGCAAATAATCAAAACTGTTCAAATGGCCTGTGTGCTGTTCAATTTCCTTAATTCTAAAATGATACCTGGCTCTAATCCACATATAGTATCTGCGTGCCAACTGAAAACTAAAGATTATTAACTTTGATCACTTCACCTTAAGTGAGTTGCTTAAATTGGTTCCTAGTTTCATATAAAAGAGACTTAATTGATTGATCTCTTAGAATATAAACAATTTCCAACCACCTCCCTTATTTCTAAAGGGGAATGTGTGATGTGGGATAATTTGAAGAGGTTTAAAACCTTTAAGAGGCAAAATATTCTGATTACTGAGAGAGAATTCTACTTGGGTATCTGAGGTTTCTATGTCTTGCCAGCAGAAGTGCAGATTGTTCTTTATTACAGAATAACATTTAAAGAAACTTTGTGTAGGAGCATCCTTGGAAGACAAACAGTGTTTCCCTCTGGAGCAAAGGGTAGGTATAGATTACCTCCCATTTTAAAAGTTTTGGATTCCCTAAATTACAAGTTCCTCTAATCTAACACAACCAGCTACAGTGTAGCTCACCTATGACTCTTTACAAAGCCTTGTGGAAATTCAGTCTCAGAGAACCAATATATAATATGCTGATGTTCATCCTGCCTACTGCAGGATGAAGTATTTTTGTCTCTGACCCAAAGAGTCTCCTGTTTTACATTCATGAAACAGTTTCAAGATGTCAATTATCTCATAAATAGAATGCAATCTCTGACCCTTCACAGATCCTGCCACCATGAAAATTAAAATGGTAAATATAATGCACCTACCATGAAGTGACCTGTATGGAGAATGAAGAGAAGTCTTGAGAGAAAATTATTGTGAAAGACTCTGGTTAAAAATTAGCAATGTCTACCAAGCAAGCCAGCAGGTGCACAGCTTCACACATGCCATTAACGCTGACCTTGTGAAGTTACTTATTTCAATGCTAGTTACATCGGAGGTTCTCAATAAATGTTTACTAAACTGAAATGTTTATTAAAATTCTAGATGATTTTACTGGGTTGAATACTGAGGAGCCACAAATCACTCATGTTTATAATCTTTATTTTTAATTTTTTTAAAATAGAAGTTCTTCAAAAATTCAGTTATGATGGGAGAATGCATTTTTATTTTTTTTAAGTTGTTGAGGGACCTTTATTTATTTATTTATTCATATGTGGTGCTGAGAATCGAACCCAGTGCCTCACACATGCTAGGCAAGCACTCTACCACTGAGCCACAACCTCACCCCGGGAGAATGCACTTTATATTTTGTTTATATAAGTATTCAAGCTTTTATTTTTAACATAAAGCATTATAGGAAAGTTACAAACTTTCTTCATTGCTACTGAATTAAAAATTCAAAACCCTTACCATAAGTAATGTTTATTTAGTCCTAAATAATTAAAAAATAAAGTTGTACCAAAATTAAAGTCTCATGCGTTATTTCAAAATTTTTGCAAGATCTTATATAAAGTTCCTAATTTTCTTGATGTAAACAGATAGTCAAGGTTTTCAAAATAATTCACAGGCAACATATTGCCTACAGTCAAACCAGGACTAATGTTCTATACTGCTGAAGATTCCCCCAAGGTGATTTTCATTATCCACAATATCTGCCTCTTCCTGACAGACTAAATTAACAAATTTTATGAAAACAAAATGGGAAAATGTAGCTACAGCTTGACTTTAGACTTTTCTACCAGTGTATTTCTGGGCTCATTCATTTTCCAGAATTCCATAGTTAGATATAAAGATGACATTGAAAAATATAAGAAAAAGAAAAGGAAAGTCCTACTGCTCTCAACCCTATCGGCAAAGCACAAGACCTCGATCAGTGATTTTTATGTGGATAAGTTCTGCATAGGCTTGTGACCTTGCCATTTCAACAAAGAAATCTCTAAGGGTGGAACGTTAACTTATTTTAGTGTATGCAACTCCAGACATACCCCTACCAAAAAAAAAAAAGAAGTGTTAGTGACAATGACCCTTGAAATAGGACTTCTGTCATTTTGTATTTTATATGCAGTCATGATTCATTGCTTGATAATTGTTTGAAACATTTTGATTGATATTTTCTTTCATGCACATACAAGAGTTCCTCCTGAGAATTTCAGATTAAATAATCATGATTTGAAGCCTGTCCAATGAGGTAAGTAGAACCAAAGAAAATGGTCTCAAAGATAGAGAAATCAACTTTGATGAAAACAACTGACAGACCATGCAGGAGAAGAACTTTAAGGATTTTTTTTTTTTTTAACGGAAATATCTAGTGACCTTGGAAGAAACAGATTCTTGCTTATATAAAGAAGCAAGGATGGAATGAGATGACAAGTCGAGAGAACTACACAGGTGGGAAAAGAATATGTAGACAACATTTTTAAAAATTTAAACAAAAATAGAATGGAAACTGAATGGGTAATGTACTGACAATAACAATTATTTTATTTTTAATGATTGGACCACTTTCTTAGAAGGAAAGAAGTCAAAAATGCAGACAGAGGAGATTCCTGAATATGAAAAGTCCTTAGGGTTATCAAGAGAAGGGGTCCAGAACATCTCTGGTGAATGTGGCTGCAGAAGGAGAGGAAAGTGCACACAGTGAGTGCATTTGGAGATGGCAGGATGAGATGAGGATGTCCCCAACTGACTGCTAGCATTTTCTTCAGTGGTACCTGAAACCAAGCCTCAATTATACTCAGTGCTGAACCACCTGTGAAACCTAAGTTGTACTTCTAGTGTCAGGAAATAACTATTACTTTCCTGTTTCCTCTTGGCCATGTCTTCCTCAGGAAGGAGCGCTGGTGGCCTGGGTTAAAGGGTGCTGGGCGAACACATCTTAGAAAGCAAAGGTAAATCTTGAAGTTAAAGTACAACTCTGGAAAGACTTATTGGTTTCTTTTTCCTGAAATCATTTGTTTACATTTCAAAAGGTAAAAGACCCAGAGACCTAGCTGCTTCTCCCAAGAGAGCATTTGCTTATATTCCACAGGACAAAAGTTCAACATGTACTTTTTGAATACACACACATTCGTATTCATTCTCTGTTTCTCTCTCTTTTTCTATGTGTGTGTAGGAGGAGGAGGGTGGAGGGGCAGCTGTTCAAGAAGCTGTTGTATAAATTCCCAGAGTCATAGTTTCAGATGGCCTCTACACTGTGGTCTATACCCACGACATGTGCAGGTGTCTCCTGCCCTCTCTGTATCACCTCGTTAGAGAGTGGGGCCTGGTGAACTCTCAAGATGTAAATAAATAATTGGTCCATCCTCTGATCCATGTTTCCACACATACTCCTTTCACATTTAGAGGCTACAGTCTCCAGATTCAAAATCCTAGAACTCCTGAGGGCCATGGTCTGAAGAAAGTAGGCCAAAGGTACTTAAAACAAGATGCCTTCCCAGTCTATGTGTGGTGCTATACCACAACACCACACCCTGCATAGTTTAAACAAAAAAAACCCTAATTCTCACAGTTCCAGAGATGAGGAAGTCCAAGATCAAGGTGCTGGCAGATCCAGGTCTGATCAGGACCTTCCTGGTCTATAGATGGCTGTCTGCTTACTGTACCAGCACATGGTGGAGGGTAGAGAGCTCTCAACCCCTCTCATCCCCTTATCCCATTATAAAAGCACAACACCCATTCATGAAGGCTTCATCATCATGACTTAATTATTGTCTAAAGGTCCCACTTCTGGATGCCATCATGTTGGGAATTTAAACAAGGATGCGGGGGGGAGGGGGAAGGCAAAAAAATTCAGTCTGTAGCAAATCAATTCTAAACAAACAAGTACTAAAACCTTAGCTACATTTCCCCCTTCCAGACAGGAGACTATATTTGTTGTGTTTTAATATTTAGTTTTTGAAATTCTGGGAAGCACTTTGCCGATCCAAAATTTTAGCTTTTATTTCATAATAAGCACCAGAAATTGTAACATCAAGGATTACTTTTGCTTTGTTGCTGATGTGATAAGTAGCATAATGACACATGTTAGGGTTGTTTGTTTACTAGATGTTATACCAGTATAACATGACATGGTGTGAAACTCTCCTTTTTGCCTTTAAATTGGTATACAACACTGAATTTCAAAAAACTAAGCAGAATAAAAAAAAAGCCCCATCAACATGCTCAGATAAAGTTTATTGTCTTGTGAAACTTTTCTTTCTAATTAGAGATACTGACAAAAATAAATGGCTATTATCGTTTTTGTTTGTTTGTTTGTTTTTTTTTTTTTTTGGTACCAGGATTGAACACAGGTATGCTTAACCACTAAGCCATGTCCCCAGCCTTTTTTTGTATTTTATTTAGAGACAGTATCTCAGTAAGTTGCTTAGGGCCTCACTAAGTTGCTGAGGCTGGCTTTGAACTCGCAATCCTTCTGCCTCAGCCTCCTAAGCCTCTAGGATTATAGGTGGGTGCTGCCATACCTGGCTGGCTATTATGCTTTTTAAAACAAACATAATATCTCCTGTCTCCCAAAATAGTCTTTTTCCAAGATAATGCTACCTTTAAGTTCCTTCTACCACCCTTGCACAAATTGTTTCCTCAATTCTCATAAAAATGTTATTAACATCTTTGTCTTAGCAGCCTTTTAGCAAACCTTTAATGATCAAATTATTAAAAATCTGTGAAATAAATTCACTTAAGACTAAGCATGTCCTTACATCTGGCAACAGATTTATTCTTTTACTAGGTATACTTCAAGGTGAACTTCTCAGAAATTGTGCTCACGTGCAACCCATTATTGACATATTGACTATGTATTTCTGAAGCTTTTCTCAGAATCTGAGCTTGAGATGAGCTTGGAACATCTAAACTAGCCACCATGTACTAAAAAAAATTCTTGTACATGGACCTGAAGCCTGAATAAGGAGAAAGGGGATTATTATCTCATACATTTATTCACTCTATAACTGAGTCTACATGTGAGAAAATCCTTTATGATATTGAACCAAAAGTCACCTCCCATAAATTACGCGTATTGATTCCAAGTCTAACATGCAAATCAGTGTTTCCTCGTGTTATTTTGATCTTCGTTCTCTACACCTGGCATTTTCCCTGTGATACTCTACTGCAAGAACAAACTCTGCATCAACATCTCAGCTGCTTTATCCTTTGGACATTATAGACACACTGCCTTAGCTCTATGAGCTTTACAGAACCAATTGTGTACAATTGAAATTATTACCACCAAAATATTAAACAAAACCTAAAAGCTGAAACTTTTTTAAAAAGTTTTATTAGATGACTGCAAAACATGTTATGCCAGCTTCATTAATTATTAAATTTAATATTCATTAAAAAATCATTACAGATAAAGAAATCTGTAGGTTAGTTCTATTTTAGCTTCTCAATAATTTCAAAATATGCACAGTGATCACCAAGAAATGAGAACTCACCATAATTTAAATGAGTTGTTGTCGCCAAAGCACTTCAGAAACAAAAATCAAAAAAATCTTTACAAAAGACAAGCAATATATATTTATATTAGTGATTTGCATTTTAACTGAAAGTCAAAGACATCAACAGATTAAAACCTATGAAATCTTACAGATGGGTCTTATGATTATAAAATTTGACTTCCATAAACATCACCAAAGGGATACATGCTAAAAGCAACTGAGTGAAGCACAAAATTCTAGGATACAGCCCAACCCTACTGAATGTAGTCTCAAGTTTCAGGCCCACTGCTTTTAACAGATCTGATGTGCAGATTTCCCTTATTTCCTACTCACCTTTATCTTTCATTTCTAAATTGCAACCTATTTTTTTTTGGTCAGGTATGCTGACATTTGTATCCTTCTCTCAGCCCTAAGCAGTCAGCCCTCTCGTTATTGCTCTAGTGTCCCAAGAACAGAACATGATCAACACAGCAACATTAATGCAAACTCTATCCACAATAAATACTGACAGGAAAATAACAGCAAAACCAATCATCAAAATAAAATCATCCCAAGCAACCCAAAGGATGGCTAAAGCATCATCCACTTTTAATATTTTCCTTCTTGCTTCCAGCTTGAATTGCCTAAGGCAGGTATGGAAAGTCTACTGCCTTGGTACAGCGGACAAGAGAGTAGGTGGTTAGTGACACAGAACTCAATAAATACATCTCCAGATCAAGGTGTTCTGCTTACAAGACCCCATCACTCCTTGAGCCACTTACAAGTAGGAAATGAAAAGGTCTTTTCAGAGACCCATCGCCAAGTGAGGGAGCATTACATTTGTTTTCCATTGGTAGATTTTGGTTAGTCATTTTTTCTAAAAATGATTCTAGCATTTGCTGCACCTTAAAAGGTCTCCAAGTACAGTATCCTGAAATAGTGTCAGTGTCTCCTTAAATACTATTGAGGTATGACTTACAGGCCAAAGATGACAGAGTTCAATAAATATTAATGAATTCTGAGGCTAAAAAATATTCCTATAGCATATTCAGATCTACTTTTTATATCACTTCCTACAGGAGATGAAATTCTAGACAGAGCCAACACTGATCCAATACCACTATCAGAAGGGATAAAGAATTTATCACTGTGAAAGTGCTTATAAAAAATAGCAACATCATCTTTCTTAAATTAAAATCAAATATATCCATTTAAAGCTTTGCTACTTTGGGAGGATTTTTAATATTAGATCTGCAAACCTGTCTGTACTTTGCTAAAAACAACTGAGTGAAGTGCTAAAAGACAACTCTGGCAACAGAAATTGACATAATTTCTGAATCTGCAGAATGAAACATTCATAAAAATAAATACTGGCCACATGCCTGGGCCCATATAGAAATCAGGCCTGGCTCTGTGTAATGAAGCATATTTAACACATTCAATCAATTCACTATGGATTAGCAAATCCCAGAAGAGATATTTATAGTGGACTCTTTTTATTTTTTATTTTTGAAGCATAAATTCATGAGTATAAGAGAAGCAATTTTGGAAACCGAAAGCCTATGGACAAGTGGCAACTCACTTGGCACAGAAGCATCAAATCCTAAATTGGTGATGGAGAGAGCCGAGATACAGCCTGAATTACACAGCAGATATTCAAAAGGCTGAGAGTCTATGGTAGGGCTGCAGGGGGACGCTCTGGTGTGCAAGAATAATTTAAATACACGTGAGAAGCATTAGATCCCTGTAGTCAATACTCAATTCAGACTGCTGGGTTACTACCTCTCCTACAGTACAGCAGAATGCTGGAGGTCTATTCATTGGAGACAGTCAAACACTCGAATCCTGAACTGAGGAGGACAAGTACAGAGAAGTAGGTAGGGATACCCCACTACAAACGTTGGCACACTGAATGCTGAGATCCTCCAATTCCCCTGCTTGGCTTCCAGAACAAGGGTAGCTCTGGCATTACTTTATAGCAAAAATCTCTTCTGGGAAATTAGATGGATCTAATAGGAAATATCCAAAGAGGCTAGTTTTCGTATCTGTTATTTCAGTGACCAGATCACCCTAAGACAAAGACGACTTTCAAGAATGCTCTGAATTTCCAATCAACGTTCTAGCCTCCACTCTTACATGAGCAGATAACTAAAAAACACCAGACATCTCGGCAAAGCCTTCAAGAGACACCAAAAAGTAATAGAACAACTTAGCAGAAACAGACTTTCTGGAGAAAAGGAAATTTCCCCCAAAAAAATTAATATCCTAAGAGAAATGAAAGAAAAACATTGTATCCATGAAACAAGATTATGGTAGTCTATTAAGGAATACATAGAATAGCATTGCTCAAAACTTATTGCAGAATCCCTTAATTCTTATAAAAAATTACTGAGTGTTCCCCAAAGAACACTATATCTGGTTATATCTATCAGTATATGTCATGTTAGAAATTGAGAGAAAATCTGTTATTTATTGAGCCAGTATATTATAGATTACATATAATATGTAACAAGCATAAAATGAATAATCTATTTTTTGAAGAAATCAACTCTAAATGAATTTAGTTACGATAAAGTGTTTCACATTTTTTCCAAATCTCTTTAATATCTTGCTTTAGTAGCTGGATCCTCATATCTATTTATTCATTCTATCTCTTCTAATATCACATATAAAGTCAACACTAGAAAACTCCTCTATCCTTATGAGATACTGAGAGTAAAACAGAGATACTGTCTTGAAATTATTCTGAGAATTTTTCACCTACTGGACCCTTTGAAAACCAGCAGCTCCTAGGGAATTAAAAGAGAAGAGAATTCAAATACAAAACTTGGAAAACTCCAGGAGATGGAGCAAAAAGGCCAAACCAAAGGAGAGGAAAGTCTTTCTTTAAAAAGAAAAAGAAAAATTAAAAACCAGGTGGCCCAATATTTACATAAAAATTTCAGAAAGACAGGAAAGGAGATTACTATAGAAATGATTTAAGAGAACTTTCCGGAACTGATAACATGAGTTCCAGATAACAAAAAGCCTCACAAAATGTCCAAATAAATTATACTCACATGTTTACATCATTCTAAGACATTTCAGAAATGAAGAGAAAGAAAATTCTACAAGCTTCCAGAGGATGAGGAGGAAAAAATAGGTTATACACAAAACATTGGGAAACAGAAAAACCTCAGACTTCTCAATTGCAATTCTAGAATCTAAAAGAAAACTGAAGGCCTTAACAATCCTGGAGGATACTTATTGATAAACAAGGTGGTCAGGGCAGAAAAGACAGAAGTGTGAGACCCCAAGAATTTTTTTCTTCATACATCCATTCCCAGGAAACTACCAGAAATTTTTTTCCCAACAAGACAAGTCCTTAAAACCACATGCAAAAATCAAACAATCAAAAAGATGTAGAATATAGACAAAAGAAGATCCCACTAAGAAGAGGAGCAAAGAGGAAGATATTGAAAGAAGATTCCCAAGAGGGACATCTGTGCCCCAGGTATAGAGCAATCAGCCTAGAAGGAAGCCAATCAGAAGGTGCCAAGAGGAACTTCTGTGAAAAGATGAACCTGATGAGAATGCTTATGTGCAGAAGAGATTTAGATGACTATTAGAAAGCTTGGGGTTAAATTAATGTTATATAAATAGAAAACTAAGCAAATACAGGGTATTATGAACTCCAGGGAAAACAAAGGTGGTACATGAAAAGTGTTATGGTCATAGCTCACTAACAGCACAAAATTGCATTTATACAGTCTTAATAACATAGGATCTAACAAAAAATTATAAGTATATTGAGATAATGGTGAGGTGTGCAAATATGCCTATGTAAAGTAAAAGCAAAGAACACTACTTAATTCCTCATCTTCTATAGTGACAAGTCAATAGAAAAATCCCAAACTGAATTTTTTAAAGTGATATTATAAGCATAATATTTACAGGCACGGTGACAAATTCTAAAACTTCATCTAAACATGTTTAAAGAGGGTGCAGGGGAAATAACATTTCCTTCCTCTGTGGAAGGGGAAATAACATTACTTTTCATTTTAATAAATCTGGCATATTTAGTTGACCCTGTAAGTGTGTGGATTCGATTAAAATATAACATTTGAATATACGGCACAAGTTTCAAGAAACAAATAAAATGCATCAAATAGAAAACATTTAAGTCAAAAGAAAGCTAATGCTACTTTCTCATCTTGATTAGGTCTTCTCAAGCATTTGAATTTTACAGGAGATCGGGTACATTTATCATGAACCAGTGTTAATGTTCTCAGACATTTTGTTTCTTAGAAAAGTTTAGAAATCCAAGTTAAACAAAGAGAATGCCACTGGCACATGTGAACTAGAACAATGCAAGTTTGCCTGGCAATATAATCTTGGCAATCTGAACATTTCAAGATTTTTATAAATTAACTTAATCTACTATAGAAGGAATTTTGTCATCACTATAGAAGGAATTTTGTCATCACTATTCTATATACTTTTGTTTGGTATAATTGCTTTAAAGATCAAATACATACTAAAGCTGAAGTTGGTCTTAGCCTTAAGATAAAAACAATGATAGGAAGGGCAGCAGAATAAAATAGACACTAGTATTGCTGTATGTATATACGTGGCCGTATAACCAATGTGATTCTGCAACCGGTACTCTTGGAAAAAATGAGAAATTATATCCCATTTGATTCAAATGTATGATATGTCAAGATCATTGTATTATCATGAGCAACTAATAAAAAAAACAATGATTTTTATTGGCTAGAGCATAGATGATGGTACAGAACCATCTCTAGGAATTCTTCTCCAATAATGGCATGTAGGAGCCTCTCAGAAAATGTTAATGTTAAAAATGATGACACCTGACAGGAAGTATCTAAAAACCACATGCCACCCAGCTGATTCTATTTCTATTTCTTTTAGTATCAAAGGGTGATCAGTACCGATTTTGACACTGCTGAGTACTTGGGTATAACTGAGCAAATATTAAGCACCTTCTTTGTTCTAGGTACTATGGGCTTTCCAGAAATATGGAAGGTTTATCCTAGAAAGCCTAGATACATATTGGAACTATTTCTATATATTTTATAAGAAACCATTTTTGTTTTTCCCATTAAATTTCAGAATGCTTTGCCTATGCTATGGCAATCATCCAAGTTGCCATGAAAGAAAACTAGAGTTGTTCACTGTCTGGGAAGAAATAAACATCAAATTTCCCAGGAACAACAGCAGAGTTGGTGGCCTTGAGCCTCCAGGAAAGGCATTCCTTTATCTTAAAAAATCACATGCTCAGCTGCTTCGGGGCACCTCTCTTTAAAGCTGTACTAAAATAGAAAGGGGAAGACAAATCACAGGAAACTGGATAGAAGGACATCAAAGCAGTCATGAAATGCATCTGGAAAAATACTCTTATACCCAGAATAGCTAAAGCAATCCTTAGCAAGAGAATGAAGCAGGTGGCCTCACTATACCAGATCTTAAACTATACTACAGAGCAACAGTAACAAAAACAGCATGATATGGGCACCAAGCTAGACTTGTATACCAATGGTACAGAAGAGAGGACACAGAGACTAACCCACATAATTATAGTTATCTTATATTAGACAAAGGCACCAAAAACATATATTGGAGAAAAGATAGCCTCTTCAACAAATGGTGCTGGGAAAACTTGAAGTCCATATGCAACAAAATGAAATTAAACCCCTATCTCTCACCATGTACAAAACTCAATTCAAAGTGGATCAACAACCTAGGAATTAAACCAGAGACACTGCACCTATTAGAAGAAAAAGTAGGCCCAAATCTCCAGCATGTCGGATTAGGCCCCAATCACTTTTTTGGAGCAAGTAATTTATCCTTTAAGTTTCAGTTGTTGTTGGTAAAATGAATATATTAATACTTATTTTTCAAGGTAATTTGAAATCTAAAATAATTGATATAAATCCCCATACCATTGAGCTGTGTTGTTATGAGACAGTGATCATGGGATATGGCTGATCTCATTAGATGGGAGTGTTCAATATTGTGGAGTTGAGCAGAATGGGGTGTCACTAGAAGTTCAAGTCTGACAAGTCAATATTCCCACAAGAATAAGCATGTCTTCCCAAGTCCCCTAGTTTCCATGAAGACAGACCGTGGTGGGCGTAATAATGGTCTCTCCAAAGACATCCATAACCTAATCAGTGAAATCTGCAAACATGTTCTGATCACAGGGCAAAAGGACCTGCAGGTATGCTCAAGGGAGGGAACTTGAGATGGGAGAGTAGCCTGACTAGCCAGGCAGGTCCAATATAATCACAAGTGTCCTTCTCTATCGAGAAGCAGGAGCATCACAGAGAAGATTTGACAATGGGAGTCGCTGAAGTGAAGCCGCTGCAGGAAAAGAGCCATAAGACCAGCCCTGTGGGGGGCAATCAGAGGCTGAAAGGGGCAGAGAACAGACTCTCCCCGAGAGCCTGCAGGGAGAAGGCAGCCCTGTCAATACCGTCATTCTAGCCCAGTGAGACCCATTTTCAGACTGCTCAACAAGACAATAAAATGGTGTTGTTTGAAGCCACAGAGAGTGTGATAAGTTGTCACAGCAGCAATAGGAACTAATACACACACTCTCCCTGAATACCTCTGCCCTGCCCCATCCCCTACCCTCTCCCTGGACATTCAGGCAGCAGCCAGGCATCCTTACCTCAGCCCTTCCTTGTTCCAGTCTCCTGGAGGCAGCCCTTGCAGGAAGCACAAATGCCCTCTGCACACCATGCAATCACTTTTACAGATACCCAGCCCCACGCAGGATGGGTGGAGGGTGTCTGCAGTCTTTCAATGTTACCTGTGTTTGTGTGGGTACCTCCAGTTCTGAGGATAGGTTTAAGAAATCTGTTAGAGCAACATTTGCAAACCATATCCTCAGGTTCAGCTTTTGTTGGGAATGAAGCTCATGTTTCCTTTATCTCCCAAATGATTCAGAACATATGCAGAGAAAGGAACAGAATCCAGTTTTAGGCGGTGAAACTCTCA